>NC_035439.2:89462838-89764780 GCF_002127325.2 Helianthus annuus | reverse complement strand
GTTCTAGTCGGTATTAATTCATTTTTTTCATTAGTTATTACCGTCATGCCTCCTTTCTTTGGGACTACTTGGACGGGACTTACCCATGGACTATCGGAGATAGGATAGATTAGTCCGGCGTTAACCACTTCTTGCACATTGGGATTTACTCTTTGTTGTGGTTGTATCACTGTTTTGTAGTCATCATTCATTAAAATTTTGTGCGTGCACATGGAAGGACTTATTCCTTTAATAACTACAAGCTTCCAAGCGATCGAATTTTTGTGTTTTTTAAGAAGATTAACTAATTTTTCTTTTTCTACGCTACTTAATTTAGACGAAATAATTATAGGTAAATTACCACCTTTGTCTAGAAAAGCATATTCCAAACCCTTAGGAAGTTCTTTGAGCTCAATGGGTGGGTCTTTAGGAGACACCTTATTTTGTGGCTCATCTAGCTCGAGAACCTTAAAGGTTTGTTCTATGGCGACCTCTTCTTCAACAAAGTGGTCATCTTCTTCAGTTGTATCGGGTGGCTCATATTCATCTTCAATTAGGGGGTCATTGTTGCCAAAAGGATATTTCATTGAACGCTCAAGATCTATGCTCCTTTTGAATGCCCCTAATTGAAGAGGTAGATTGTTGAATTTCCGGTTTTTCAAAGCTTCATGAGTTTTTACAAAAGGTTTTCCCAAGACTAGAGGAGCGTCATCGAGGATGAAAAAGTCGGTTGGAATAACAAATTGATTTGTTTGAACCAAGACATCCTCAACTACACCGATTGATTTTCTTACTTTCCGATCGGATAGAAAAATGGGTATTTGAAGTGGAGCAAAATCACTAATACTTAGCTTTTCAAAAATGTAGTTAGGCATTATGTTAACACAAAGATCTTTATCGATGGTGATATTACTAATAAATGAATTTTGAAAGAAACATGGAACCGAGGTAATGTTAATTTCAAAAAGATCTTCTTTTATTAGCGAGGTTTGATCATTAGTTAACTTAATACTTATCATTTCTTCAATTTTAGTATTAGTGTTTAGCTCTTTTAAAAACATAGCATGAGGGGTTACTAAACAATGATTTTCAAAAGAAGGTGACAAGAGATTAATTTTTTCTAAATTAGACTCTTCTTGTAATTTAACGTTATCGACTTCACCTCTTTCGTTGTTTAACTCATGTGTCGGTTTTTCACTTATTTGTTCTTCCATTTTTACATTTTCAACTATCTCTACGTTATTGTTATAATTTAATTCTTCTCTTGCGCGGGACTCCTCTTCCCTTGCGCGAGATTCTTTTATGCAACGTTCGATAGTTTTAATGTGTTCTAATATCCTATCAGTTACTTCGGTGATAGAGAAATGATTGGGATCCTCAAAGCTTGAATCCGGTTGTTCGATCCTTGGTTCCTCATAGTACTCATATGAAGTAGATGGTTCATACCATTGTTCTTCATTGTAAGTATATGATGGATAAGGGTCGAAGTTTTGTTCTTCATAGTACTCATATGAGGTGGGTTGTTAACGCCATGGTTCCTCATAATAAGAGTATGAAGGTAGTGGCTCATGTCTTGAATCTTCAAAGTATGAGTATGAAGGCTCATACCTTGGTTCATTAAAATATGAGTATGAGGGAGAAGGTTCATACCTTTGGTCTTCATAGGATGTATATGAAGTTGATGGCTCGTACAAGGGCTCCTCATAATGGTTGTATGAAGTGGATGGTTGAAACAAGTTACAATATTGTACCGAGTGCGGGTTACCACAATTAGTGCAATAGTCTCTCATATAATCATCCTCCTCATAGGTGGAGTTGTAACCTCTTGAGTACTGATCCATAGGGATCACTCAACAGACCACAACTGAGTCTCGGGACCAGAAAACAAAAATAAAGGCGAAAACAAAGGCTGGACACGGCCCCGTGTTGGGTGAACATGGCCCCGTGTTCAGGATCTGTATCTGGGCGTTTTAATTAAAGTTACTGGTCTCGTTGGACATGGGGGCGTGTTCAGTGAGCACGGCCCCGTGTTCAGACTCTGTATCTGGGTATCTAACTAAAAATGTGCAGCACGGGGGCGTGTTCAGTGAGCACGACCCCGTGTTCAGGCTACTGTAAATGCAAACAAACTAAAATGCAGAAAAATGTGCGCGCGTTTTAAAAAGGTTTTGAAAAACTGATTAGGCCATTGATTTTAAGCTTTCTTATAATCCTTGTGTCCCCGGCAACGGCGCCAAAAACTTGATGCGTGTGTAGTGTAATATATTTTAGATGTATATTTTAAGCCCTTTTTACACTTTTAGCGAAGTTTTAAATTTATAAAACATGATATTTACTAACACTAAACACACATATGGGCAAGTGCACCCATCGTGGACGTAGTATAGTGTTGGTAAGATACCGAGGTCGTCCAAGGACACAAGAACTTTTAGTACCGGTTTATCCTCAACGTCTAATCAAATCAAAATGTTAGAAAAGATTTTTAAACTAAGAAAATAAAACTAACTAAAATGCTGAAAAAAGAAAATAAAAATAAAAACAGATAGACAAGATGAATCACTTGGATCCGACTCGTGTGCTAGTGTAACCTTTGATTATTTTTGCACTTTTGCACTTGTTTAAGAGATTATCTTAGTTATTGTAGTAGGCCCCTCTTTTGAAGGTGACGTTACCCTCAACCCAGTAGTTTGAGTCAGCAAGGATACAATCCTAAAGGGTCGGATTATTGAAAGATAATTACTTAAGTTATTAATGCATAATGTGGTAGGCCCCTCTTTTGAAGGTGACGTTACCCTCAGCTAAGTAGTCTGAGTCAGCAGGGATACAGTCCTAAGTAGTTGGCTTAAAGTTTTAATAGTAGTTTAACTTATGAGGGGATCAAAGAGTTTGGACCCCCGCCATCCAATACCTTTGGGTATTGAAGGAGGTCCTACTAAATTTAACCCAGGTCCCTTGCAGGACCTCTAAACGCTGAACAAGGGCAAGACCCTTACCAAACCGTTCCCTTAACCCCCGATCAGGTAGCCAACATACCTCCATATAGACCGTGGAGATATGAATGGTGAAAATCTTTTATTTTATATAGACAGTAAAATAATGCCAAGACACCACGGACAAACGATAAGGAAAGATCACCTTCAACATAAGCAACTAGTTATTAAAGTCATTAATACAAAACCAAATAAAAAGTGCAAAAGATTAAAAATAAAAAGTATTATACTAAACACTTGTCTTCACCAAGTGATGTAAGAGACTTAGGCAAACATGGCCTTGATTGTCAAGAACTCTTACGATCAATCTTGGATCCCGAGACGACTCACACACTCTATGATGGACAATGGATGATGGTGGTGGATGATGGTGTTATGGTGGTGGTGGGTGGTGGGTGAAGTGTGAGAGAGGTGGTGTGCCAAGGGATGAGTTGCAATGAAACCAAGAACTCCTATTTATAGGCTGAACAGAAGGCTGGGCACGGCCCCGTGTCCGCTGGGCACGGCCCCGTGCCTGTCTGACACTCTCTCTCTTCATTAATTGTAATTCGCAATTAAAATTAATGCGCCTGCAGTACTTTCGCCATGCCCCCGTGTTCACTGGGCACGGCCCCGTGGTGGGCAATAAAAGCTTCTACTGGTTTGTATTTTTCTGCTGCTTCTTGGGCACGGCCCCGTGCTGGCTGAGCACGGGGCGTGTTCAGTCTTCTGCCTTCTCTATTTTGCTTGGGAGGATGCTGTCGAGGGGTCGGGCAATCCACTTATGTTCCTTTTCTTGTATTTATGTTAGAATTAGCTGTCTTTTTTGCTTCTTTTGTTAATTTGAGCTCATTTAATCCTGAAAATACAAAAGGAAGACAAAAACACTCTTTTTCCAACATTAGTACTTAAAAAGGGTTAGTTTTATGCCTCTTTTGATGTAATTTATATGTTGCATTTTACACACATCATTCACATTATCGAAACCGTTATTAGTTTAATATAAACCATTTTAATCGTTTTTGAAACCATCGCTTAAAATATCGAAATCGTTTTAATACATGTGAATCACCCCAAAACAATCGAAAGCAGTAAAATAGGGGAACTATGTACTCACATCGAAGTGCAAATATCCTCAGTCTAAAGAACTCAACAAGCTCAGGCAAACCAAGGAAACTCAAGCAGCACCTAGTAATCGAATCACTAGTAAATAAATCGACACCTAAATCGGGAGATCGGACAGAATGAGGTCTTGTAAACCAAATGAGTATTGGAACTCATGTGATATGGTTTAACAAAGCCTACATTCTAGATCGGAACCTAACCTAAGTGCTTTCGACCCGTTACGACCCATTAAGGTAGCTTACGCTACTTTAACGCGTCGTTCGCGCAAACGCGCGTTCGAGACGTCTAATGTAACATTTGTGCTTGTAATCATCATGAACAGTTCTATTATCAATAAAATAATGTTATTTGATCCCAATGTTTGTTTGGTTGTGTTTTACATTTTTCATGTTTTAACTTTTGTTCAATTTCAAACTCTACATCGCTTTCTGGAGCATTATACGCAAACTGGTGCGTAAACGTACTCAGTTTAATGCGACAAATACTCCGGAACATCAACATATACTCAACATACCTTAAATAACCTTTACATAACTTAGAAATAAGTTTTAAAGGCTTTGGTATGGCAAAAACAAGATAATTCGCTTACAGGGACTAAACTTGACAAACTGTAAAAGTATGCCAATTTGTGAACTGTAACGAACATTCCGAAACATGTCCATAAGATAAACATACCATAAATATCCTTTACATAGCTTAGAAATAGGCTTTGAGGGGTTTGGTATGCTAAAATAAACTTTTGGGTCATTCAGGGACTAAAAGTGTCAAAAAGTGCACAAGTTTGCACTTTTGCGCATAACTTACGTTCTGAATACATCCGGACATCCAAAAATTTATGTAAGCATCCTTATATTATGCCTTAGTGTTTGGCATGAGAAAAATCCATTCGTCGCGTCATTTGGATCGTCTTTCGCGCTTATGCACATTCCGTCGTAATTAAGCGAACATCGCGATCGTACGGCCAAACGAGCCAACATCCGGAACATTTTTGGGCATGTTTCATGTCCACAATGTTTAGGCATCATTTTAGGGCCTTAAAGATGGCTTTACAGGTCTTAAAAGGGCTGGAAATAGCTTAAAAACGCAACAGGGGCCAAATATGTAAATTCTGCAAGTGGTGCAGATCAGACGGGGCCAGACGACCCGCGTAAGATCTGCACACACTTTCACGCGGGCCGCGTGAGGATGTCTGACAGAAAGATTTTGCATTTAATGCAAAATCTGGCCTTTCGTTCGATCAAGGGGCGATGCCTTTTCACCCAATGAAGGGCCAAGAGCCAAGTTCAGTGAATTTAACCATTGGACACATGTACGCACGAGATCAAGGCACGATATTCGATAAAATGATCCTAACGGTTCCACTTTTCCTATAAATACCCCCCCCCCTTTTGTGTAAAAATCACAACAATCTGATCTTGAAGCTCTAAGTTGAAACCATTGTTTCATACCTGAGCTATTTGATCTAGATTAGCACTCGGGGACCCTCCGTAAGTCTTCTTTCGCTCTTTTATTCGCTTTTCGAGTCCGAAAGTCAACGTTTTGTTGACTTTCTGCATTGACCAGCTTATGGTCGATGCGAAGTTCATGGAACTTCATAACGTGAGCGTGATCACGATGGTTATGGTCCATAGTGACCATACCTACTGATCACCACGTTATCTAGGCTCAGTGACGAGTCGTAGTTTCGGCCAAAATGTGCATTCTTGCATATTTTGTAACCAAACTACTCGTGAGCATCAAAGCCGTTTGTTTTGATGTCAAACCTGTTTTCAAACTTAGTTACGCATGTTCTAACATGCTTAGCTCGTCACTTTTAGTTTAGTGCTTATATAGGGTCGTAAGGTAAGCGATCTAAACCATCGCTTATACTTTCGAACCCGACCCATTTGGTCGATCATTAGGATCCGACCAAACACCTTAGGTGACCATAGCTATAACCTTCCGAGGTTATACCTTATGGTCGCGATGTTAGGCGTTCCGAACGCGTTCTACGCGAACGACGCGTTAGGGTAGCATAAGCTACCTAAACGGGTCGTGATGGGCCGTAAGCACTTAGGTTAAGTTTCATTTTAGTATGTAGGCTTTATTAAACCATATTACACGAGTCTTCATACTCGTTTGGTTTACGCACCCGCGTACTATCCGATCCTTCCGATTTGGTCCGGTATATTAACATAGCTACCTATTAGGTGCCGTTTGATATCCCGTGATCTTTAGCATTATCTGGTTATTATACAAGAACTCCAAAGCAATCTCAGGTGAGTACATTGAACCCCTCTTTTACTGTTTTCCAAACTGTTTTGGGGTGAAACACATGTGCCTATCTGTTACTTTCATGCTTTCCATGTTTTCACATCATATGCCTGCTATGTTGTTAGTACATTAGAGTACACGATTTCATTACATTTCATGCTATGTATGCCCATTGTGTGCGTACTTAGTACATTGATTTACATTACATTTCTGTTGCATATGTTTACTCAGCATATGGACACATTGATTTACATGAACATTTCTGTTGCATATGTTTACTCAGCATATGGACACATTGATTTACATGAACATTTTTGTTGCATATGTATACTCAGCATATGGACACATTGATTTACATGAACATTTCTGCTGCATATGTTTACTCAGCATATGGGCACATTGATTTACATGAACATTTCTGCTTCGTATGTTTACTTAGCATATTTAGTACAATTGTTTACATCACATGCCTTCATTTTGTTATGACATTTGGTTTGTTTAACATGGGACAATACATTCATTAACATTGATCACGCCGTTCGTTAGTAGGTAGTGGTACCATAGGAATTGACAACTCCCATTCCTGAAGTCCTGGGTTTGATAGGACTGGAAGGAATGACCGAATTCGATATACATAACTTAGATAAACCTTTAATTTGTTTAAGGGTTTGTCGCCGCAGTCTCAAGGCTTGGATGTATGCATAGTTTACAATACCGCATAAATGTTAATATCAATAGAGCATGCATTTTCCGCAGAACATAACGTTGATTTAAACCACGTTTTACTTCAACGACTTGTTTTGTGCATATGGTTTAAGTTGATACATTTCGCTTACCATACATGATACATTTTGGGATGCACATTACATGATTTACATTGAACATAAACACGTCGACATTGACATACACATTTGGTGGTTTACATTTGAACATAAACATTTGACATGGTTTACAATAACACTTGACATTTGGTTTACACATGAACAATTTACATGGTGGATTGGTTTGGATAAATGATTTAAGTAACGTGGCGTATGTAATATGATATAAACATGGTGGATACGCCGCTGGTACTTCCTATATATAAATGTTTGTATAATGTTACATATCTTGGCGTTATCTAAGTCATTTCAGTTTAGACACATTACATTTTACATAAATAACATATTCTTTACAAGACATTATTTTCACAAACAACTTATCTTATTCAACTCATTTTACTTGGTTATTCGTTTAACCTTGCACTTATCTATACATATCGTTTGATGTTATCGTTTTTTTTAAATGGCTTACAAAGCAAAACAAATTACAAAGTTCATGACTGACTGTTATTAAACATTTCTTTAAGCTCAAGTCATGAATCCCATTTTCACAAAAACTATGTATCTCACAGGCATTTTTATGCTGACGTACCTACTTTCACATGTGTTTTCAGGAGCTATTCCATAGGACGATGATCATGATTCTAGGGCGGACCTGTGCCTTAGAGCCTAAAAATGAAGTTTGAACTAGCTTAATTATGTTTTGATTTCCGTACTCTCTTTCCAAGACAATGTAACACCTTTGTTTATAAATAAAATACAACTTGTATGCCATGGTTATGAAACAATTTAATTCTGTTCACAACACTCCCCGACGTTTTCCGCCGCGGTTGCATGTTACACGCGGTCGGGGTGTGACATCTAACTAGTCCTATGACAAGTATTATATGCCCTAACATGTTTAAATATGTTGCATAATCAGTTAAGTGACAAAAGTTTAAGTTACATAAGCTTAAAATCCAATTATGCATGAAAAGGGCATTTTGGTCATTTACCTAAGGCATATAAACTACCTATCATACAACTACTTAAACTATGTGACCATAAGGTATAACCTTGGAAGGTTATTCCCTATGCAACTATGGTCACTAAACATTCTTGGTCGAATCCTAATGATCGACCAAACGGGTCGAGTTCGAAAGTCTAAGCGGTGGTTTAGACCGCTTGACTTACGACTCTAAACAAGCACTAAACTAAAAGTGAAGAGCTAAACATGTTTAAACATGTTTAACTAAGTTAGAAAACAGGTTTTGATATCAAAACAAAGTGTTTTGATACCCAAGAGTAGTTTGGTTGCAAAATACGCATAAATGCGCAATTTGACCGAAACTACGACTCGTCACTACGCCTAGTCAACGTGGTAATCAGTAGGTATAGTCACAAGGGACTATTAACCATCGTGATTACGCTCACGTTGCAAAGTTCAAACAAACTTTGTGTTGACCAATTCGTGGTCAAAGCAGAAATTTAAACACCGTTTGACTTTCACGCTTGAAAAGCAATAAAAGAACGAAAGAAGCTTACAAAGGATCCAATCTAGGGAGAACTTGATCTATAACACTCAGGTATGAAGCAAAGGCTTCAACTTAGAGCTTTAAAATGATCAAGGGTGCAGAAAAATGAAAGAGGGCATGGCTATATATAGTTTTCGGTAAACCGTTAAGATCATTCCTTGCTAAAGAGGGAACAATCTTGGCCATCTATGTGGGCTAATGGTTTTACTAAACTAGGGGGACACGAAATACCATCAAAACAAGCAGATGGTAGCCCAAATCAGCCATTAAAACCATCAAAAACAAGCCCAAAGTCCAGATTCATTGTTTTTGATCTGACAGTCTGTCACGGGCCGTGTAGACCCAGACAATATCGTACGCGGGCTGCCTAAGCAAGTTTGGCAGATTGTCACATTTGGTCCCTGAACTTGAAAAACTTGTGTTTTGATGCATTTTTGACACGTTTAAGCCCCGTTAACCTCATTTCAAGGCTCTAAAATGAAGTTAAAGTATAGGGAACTTAAAATATGCTCCAAAACATCTCGGATGTCGGTTCGTTTGGTCGTACAGTTGCGTTGTTCGGTTAATTACGACGGAAGTCGTAACGAACGCAAAAACGATCCAAATTAAGCGACGAATGGAATTTTATCATGCGAAACACTAAAATAAAATATTTTGATGATTACATAAATTTTTGGGTGTCCGGATATATTCAGAACGTAAGATATACGCGAAAATGCAAACTTATGCACTTTTTGACGCTTTTAGTCACTATTGATCAAATAAGTTTATTTTAGCATACCGAACCCCTCAAAGCCTATTTATGAGCTATGTAAAGGATATTTATGGTATGTTTAACTTATGATCAAGTTCCGGAATGTTCGTTACCATACAAATCGGTATAGTTTCGCAGTTTGACACAAATAGTCCCTGCGATCGAACAAACTTGATTTCAACACACTAAACCATCCAAAACTTATTTCTAAGTTATGTGAAGGTTATTTAAGGTATGTTAAGCCTATTTCACTATTCTGGAGTGTTTGTCGCATTAAACTGATTACGTTTACGCACTAGTTTGCGTATAACTTTCTAGAAAGCGATTTAAAGCTTGAAATCGGAATCGATTCAAATCGTAAAATTATCAAACACAAATACACACATAATAACACCAAAACATATTGTTTTATTAATAATTTACGTTGTTTTACATTGTACATTGATTAAAGAGCACAGTTGTCACAGTCTCCCCTACTTTAGGAAATTTCATCTCGAAATTTTAACTAGAGGAAACTTGTGAGAACAATTGCGGATATTTCGCCTTCATTTGGTCCTCATGTTCCCAAGTAAACTCTGGGCCACGTTTGGATTCCCAGCGAACCTTGACCAATCGAATCCGTTTATTCTTCAACTTCTTGACTGCGCGGTCCACTATCTCCACAGGTTTCTCGACAAAGTGCATCGTTTCATCAACTTGAATTTCGTCGAGAGGAATGTGAAGATTAGCGTCAGCTAAACACTTTCGCAAATTGGACACGTGAAAAGTTGGATGAATATTTCCAAGCTCTGGAGGTAGCTCTAGTCGATAGGCAACCTTTCCAACTCTTTCTACAATCTTAAATGGTCCAACATATCGAGGTGCAAGTTTTCCTTTCTTTCCAAATCTCATCACTCCCTTCCAAGGTGACACCTTGAGTAGGACATGGTCTCCGACTTGAAATTCTAAGGGCTTGCGTCGCATATCCGCGTAACTCTTTTGACGGCTTCTAGCTGTCACAAGATTATCGCAAATTTTCTTGATTTTGTTTGTCGTTTCCAGAATGAGCTCAGGTCCAGTAAGCTGAGCTTCACCGATCTCATTCCAACAGACTGGTGAACGACATTTTTGACCGTAGAGAGCTTCGAATGGTGCCATATTGATGCTAGCATGATAACTATTGTTGTAAGAGAACTCGATCAATGGCAGATGAGAATCCCAATTACCACCAAAGTCTATCACGCATGCTCTAAGCATATCCTCCAAAGTTTGAATCGTCCTCTCAGATTGTCCATCTGTTTGGGGATGATAAGCTGTGCTTAGATTTAGTTGGGTTCCCATAGCAGATTGCATGGTCTTCCAAAAATGAGATGAAAATCGAGCATCACGATCAGATATGATGTCTAAAGGGACACCATGTCGAGATACTATCTCATCAACATAAATCTTTGCAAGTTTATCAGCAGATAGATCCTCGCGAATCGGAATAAAATGAGCTGACTTTGTTAATCGATCGATGACAACCCAAATAGCATCATGACCTTTAGATGTACGCGGTAATTTATTGATGAGATCCATCGCAATGTTCTCCCACTTCCAAACCGGTATCTCTGGTTGTACAAGCAAACCAGATGGTCCTTGATGTTCAGCCTTGACTTTGAGACAAGTTAGGCATTTCGAAACATACAAGGCAATATCCTTTTTCATACCAGGCCACCAGTACTGAGTACGAAGATCCTTGTACATTTTATCAACACCAGGATGGATAGAATATCGAGACTTGTGAGATTCGTCCATCACTAAAGTGCGAAGATCGTCTTGTTTCGGAATCCACAAACGATCCTTGAAATAGAGCAACCCATCGCCCTTCGCTTCGAGTTTAAGCTCAAGTTGACGTGGTAATTCCTTACCCATGAAATTTTGTGAAACACAAAATTGCTGAGCTTGAAGAACACGAGTTTGAAGATAAGATAGAGTTCGAACAGAATGAAGCTTGACTCACTCCTTCCGACTAAGCGCATCGACTACGACGTTCGCCTTACCAAGATGGTAGCGAATCTCGCAATCATAGTCGTTCAAGAGTTCAACGCATCGTCGTTGCCTCATGTTCAGCTCCTTCTGATTAAGAATATGCTGGAGACTTTTGTGGTCTATGAAAACCACACACTTCGTGCCATAAAGATAGTGTCTCCAGATTTTGAGAGCAAAAACCACAGCACCCAACTCAAGATCCTGAGTGGTGTAGTTCTTCTCGTGAACTTTCAGCTGTCTAGACGCATAGGCTATGACTTTACCTCGTTGCATGAGAACGCAACCAAGTCCTAGATTCGACGCGTCACAGTAGACAACAAAATCATCATTTCCCTCGGGCAAAGATAGAACATGAGCATCACAGAGCTTCTGTTTCAGCGTTTGGAACGCTTCTTCTTGTTTAGGTCCCCACTCAAAAGGCTTATTCTTTTGAGTCAAAGCAGTGAGTGGAACCACAATCTTCAAGAAGTTTGAAATGAAACGACGATAATATCCAGCGAGACCAAGAAAAGAACGAATCTCTGTAGGTGTCGTTGGTGTATCCCAATCCTTAATTGTTGCAATTTTTCAAGGATCCACATGAATACCCTGCTCGTTGACTATATAACCCAAAAACTGAACTTCTTTAAGCTAGGATTCACACTTGGAGAATTTAGCAAAAAGTTGTTCCTTCTTCAGGAGTTCCAATGTCAAACGAAGGTGTTGCTCGTGATCGGCTCGAGACTTCGAATAAATGAGAATATCGTCGATGAACACAATGATGAACTTGTCTAAATAAGGTTAACAGACCCTATTCATTAAGTCCATGAAAATGGCTGGAGCATTTGTCAAACCAAAAGGCATGACAGTGAACTCGAAATGACCATATCTCGTATGAAAGGCAATTTTGGGAATATCTTCTTTGAGTACACGAAGCTGATGATACCCAGAACGCAGATCGATTTTGGAAAAACAGGTAGCACCTTGCAGCTGATCAAAGAGATCATCGATTCGAGGTAGGGGATATCGATTCTTGATGGTAAGCTTGTTAAGCTCATGGTAATCGATACACATACGAAAAGATCCATCTTTCTTTTTCACAAAGAGGACAGGAGCACCCCCAGGTGAATAGCTCGGTCGGATGAATCCTTTATCAGATAATTCTTGAAGCTGTTTCAATAACTCTTGCATCTCAGACGGTGCAAGACGATAAGGTGCTTTCGCAATCGGGTTGGCATTGGGTACAAGATCAATATGATATTCGACTTGACGAACTGGAGGCAAACCAGGCAGTTCATCAGGGAACACCTCTGGATAATCCCGAACAATCGGAATATCCTGAATCCTCTTGCTCTCGCCTTTCTCCTCGGTGACATGTGCTAGAAAAGCAACATATCCCTTTCGTAAATAACTTCGGGCTTTCGTACACGACATGAGTTTCAAACCAACTGATGGTTTCTCGCCACGAACTTCTAAGACATCGCCATATGAAAGAGGAATACGAACGATCTTATCGAAACTCCCAAGTTGCATCGGTGTGAGGTCAATAGGAAAAAGATGGTTATCGAGGTTCAATTGACAACCACGAATAACAGAATCGAGAACAAGAGGTTTACCAGTAGCAACTTCAACAAATAAGGGTTTCCTCAGTTTAGTTCTAGGTATCGCAAGTAAAGGCTCGAAAGATAACGAAACAAAGCTCCTATCGGCACCAGAATCAAAACGAACAGATGCAAGTTGATTGTTAACAAGAAACATACCGTTAACAACCTTGTTGTCAGCTCGAGCCTCGTTTGCATTCAGATTGAATGCTCGTCCACGAGCGGGATTTACATTCGCGTTTGCATTCGGGTTGACATTCGCATTCGCGTTTACCAACCTCAGGCAGTTATTGCGAAAATGACCCATTTCTCCGCAATTATAACACGAACCAGGTGGGAATCTCGCACCATTCCTCTGAGCTTGTGCTGGAACCTGAGCAGCTTGATTCTGGCCCAAACGACAAATGTTGGCCAGATGCCCAAGTTTACCACACATAGTGCACTGCTTACAGGCCTGTTGGGCAACATGATGACCATTGCATCGAGCACAGTGCGGTGCAGTACCAGCATATTGCTTCTTCGCAGGAGGTTACGCTGGTGGGTTCTGAGGGTTCTGCGCAGTAACCGCAAAGTTCTGGGAAGCCTTGCGCTTCCTTGACTTCTTAGAAGACTCACCCTTCTTCTTACCCTTTTCTTGCGCAAAATCAGCTGACTTCTTCTTGTCACCTTTTCGGGTTAGTTTACCTTTTCTGACCTGAGACTCGGTCAGAGTAGTAGCCAATTCGATCGCTTGACGGAAAGTAGTAGGATTACTGCCAGTCACAATGTCTTGCACAGAATCGGGTAAACCATCGATATACCTCTCTATCGCTTTCTCCAATGGGGTACCATAGTAGGACACAAGAAACTGAGCTCCTCATAACGATCCATATACGCACGGTGTTCTCTCCCATCTTGTTTCAGATCATCAAATTCACGCTCCAAAGCTCGAGTCTCGTGACGGGGACAGAACTCTCTCATCATGAGAGCTCGAAGCTCTTCCCATGTTTGTGCCATCGCCACATCGGCACCCCTATCACGCATGACACTGTTCCACCATGTAAGAGCACGCTTCTCGAACACACTGGATGCAAATTCAACCTTACGCTCATTCGGACATTGCACATGTCTGAATGTGCTTTCCAAACTTTCAAACCATTGCAGGAGCGCGGTTGCTCCTTGAGACCTAGAAAACTTCAACGGTTTAGCAGAATTGAAATTCTTGAAACTACATTGTGCATTATTGTTGTTGTATAATTGATGGATCTGGGTTACTACGTTTGGAAGCACTGCAGCCATTTGTTGAGCAACAAGGGTTGCGACTTCTTCGTTGGTTAGAGGTTGTGCATCACGTCGAGGAGGCATTGTCTAAAAAGAACAAGGAAACAAGAGAAACGAGTGAGATCGACAATTGGAAAAACAAAAGAGGTATTGAAAACATCGACAAAACACAAGGAAGGCGATCATTTGTTCATTACCTCGAACAAACAAACGACACGCAATGACTAATCAAAGTAAATGGGTCATAATAATGTATCACCGAAGACATGCTCGCCTATAAGTGAACACTCACCCCAAGAGTTCCCAGGTAAGAGTGACTAGTCCGATACTGCAGATTTGTACGAACACTCTAGCCTTAGACAGAAAACTCAGGGTACAGGGATTCACCCTTCCAGTTTGCACGTGTTCACATTATTTAGACCCAAACTTTGACGAGATTTTGAAAACTTAGAGGGTTCAAAACCCTATAATCAATCATCCAAGAATAGATGATTAATTTTCGAAACGGATTTGTTATTGTGTTCTCGTTGTGGTTATCACCTAAGGATAGGTGACAGTATTGTTTTAAAATCTAAACGCAAGTGTACTCGCGTTAGGGTCCTAGAAAGTTATAGTCTAGGTCAAAGCATTACTAATAACCTAATTCCCTATAACCACTGACTCTGATACCAACTCTTCTGTCACACCCCGACCGCGTTAAAACAACGAAACCGCGGCAGAAACGTCGGGGAGTGTTGTAACAGAATTATTGTTTCACAACCATGGATACAAAAGTTTCGTTTTATTGATTCATTAAGTAATTTACATCGTCTTTGAACCAAACAAACAAGTTACATATCGTATACGTCCCGTATAACATCATACGTCCCGTATAAAACTATCGTATACGTTGTGTACAACCAAAGTTAATTTTAACATGGTGTATACGGGTTGTATAAGGTTATACGACCCGAATAGAATAAGATAAACTGACAAAGGCTGCGCCCACAGGCTTTGTCAATTTATCTTATTCTATACGGGTCGTATAACCTTATACGGTCCGTATACACCATATTAAAATAAGATTTTACCATGTGTTATTAGTAACACCCTTTTAAAAAATATAATAAATATATTAATAAAACCTTTACTATGAGTTCAAATTGAGTTGTTATATATATAAGTATATATATATATATATATAGGGTTGGGCTATATAGAAAACCCTATATATATAAAAAACCCTAGAAAACCCAAGCTCCCGACATTTTTTTTTTGAAAAAAAATAACACATGTAATATACATGTTTTTAAGACTTTTGGGCCAAAAAATCAAAAAAGCGCCGAAGGGATATTTAAAAAAAAAAAAAAATTTCAGCGAATTTCAGGAAAATTATGTCTTTTTTGCTTAACACGTGTTAGGAGCTGAAATTTGTTTATTTTTTTTTTTAAAATCCCTTCGGCGCTTTTTTGTTTTTTTTAGCCCAAAACACTCTAAAACATGTATATTACATGTGTAATTTTTTTCAAAAAAAAAATGTCGGGAGGTTGGGTAAAAATGGCTTCCCATTTGGGTTTTCAGAGTTTTCTAAGAATTTTAGGGTTTTTTTATCTAGCATTACCCTATATATATATATATCTATAATACTATAAAAAGGAGAAGTGATGTACCAAATTGTAATTTTACTAAAAGTACAAGTTATTAAGCAACATTTACAAGGGAGTGCAAGCCAATATAATAGGGATTTGGCTTTATTTTTAAGACGCCCGTAGGGTTAAAATTGAGATTTTGTAGTGGGATTAAATGCTGCCTCTTCATTTCTTTCTTTATGGCCACGGTGGTGGTTACAATGGATCTGGATGAAGCGACGTTCCTTCAAGCAAGAGGTGGCGATTTCGTGACCAGGAAAGTGAAGAGACAGAGAGACATAAGGAGAAATCGAAAGAGGGAGGAGGATGAAGATCAGGAATTAAGAGAGGGGGCCTATCTGTGATGGAGACGACCGTGAAACTGCCGTCTTCAGGCGGCGGCGATGATGGTTTGATGAACACCTGTTACAGTTTCTACTTATTTTGATATTTTTCATTTTTAGGTTTTCGTCATATCACTTAACCCTTTTCAGATTAATTCATGCACCAGCCCTAATTAGTTGTTTAATAATTTAATTTATTTCATCTTCTTTCTCCATCTGATCTGTTTCATTGCAAATTGATGCACCCCTATAGTTTAATTTGCTTGTATATTATTGCAATCTGATAATCTTTCTGATGTCCACCAACTGTTTGTTTGAATGTTTGTGATTATGGCAACAAGGTGGACCTTCATTGAGCTTGGAGTCATGGATTCAGATCACACAGGTCCCTAATCTTGTCTTCTCTTTAATAATCTGTCAACTGTATCTTCAATTATTATTGCTTTCAATTCATCTTTTAAATTTGCTACGGTATATCTATACTATTATAAAAAGGAGAAGTGATGTACAAAATGGTAATTTTGCCATACGTATTAATTTTAAAGCAATATGTACAACAAAGATAAAGCAGGCAAATTGATAGAATCTCCATATTTTAAGACGCTGGATGGGGTAATTCAGACAATTCCTTCTTCTCTTTCATGAACACTAAATTCCTTAAACCTCCTATTGAATGTTGCGGCCGATCGTTTTCATCCGACCCCTGATAAGAAAAGTGTTACAATGAAAAGAGATGCTTTATATGCAGTTCCACAGAAGGGAAGGGAAGGGAGGCGGAGCGGATGTGTCCAGCAACGGCGGTGAAGCGAGCTAGGGATTCTAACGACAACAATTCACTTTTGTAATTTTGGGTTTTGGGGATCTTCTATTCTGCTCGCAAGCAACCTGGATTGAACATCAACTCTGTTTGATAACAATTAGGGTTTGGAGTATGCGATTCAGATGGAAGATGCCTCCATGTAAGTTCACACGAAATTAGGTATGTGTTGTTTGTGCTCCTGATTTCCATTATATTTCTTCGAATTGAATTCGAATTTAGATTTACAAGCCATTGATAGTTGGTATGTGTGTGCTTACTGAATGTACAATATTTTGGACATAAATGGTACGCTTATTTACAGGATTTGAAGCCTATTTGGTTGGTGCTTGTGTGAGGGATTTACTTCTAAACAGTCCGGCCAAAGATTTTGATGTTATTACTACAGCTGATCTTAGTCAGGTTTTCCTTTTCTAAAACTTAAAAGTTAAAACTACTTCATTTCTGTGATGTTCGATTCATTGCATGTGATGTTGGTGGTTTAAGTACAAGTGCTAATTTTGCAAATTAAAAAGCAGTTTCATCATTGTATAATTGTTGGACACAGGTTTCCTATATGTAGAATGCATATAAAGGGATCAGTTATCGAGGTACGTTGTATTCACTATTAAATTTCTGTATGTTGTATACCAGGTCTCCAGCTTTAAGACGTTGGCGAAAGATTCTGAAGAAAAAGAAAAATTTATCGTATCTCAAATGCCTAGAGGCTGTGACAAGTTTGACCTTAATCTCGGGAAAAACTCTATGCATCGTGACTTCACTGTTAACAGGTATTTTGTGTATGGTTTGTGTACTTGTTTGTGACAGGTTTAACTTTTTTTAATGTTGCGGTGGATTTGTGAAAACAACTTGTTCTTTGACCCTCTAAACTGCAAAATATATGATAAAACTTTCTATATCAGTTTGTTTATAACCCTAGATTACTATTGTAGTTATATAATTGTTATGTCATATGGTTTAAGCTACGAACATTAGTACCTGCTCATGTGTCATTCACAGAGGACTGTGGTTAGTTCATCACTTTTCATTTTAAATCTTTTTAGCATGAAACTTTACGCTTTCTATGAGTTTATGGTGGCATATTCGAGTTTTCATCTTAATAAAATAACTCTAAGTTTCAATAATGCTCTTCTGTAATCCTTTTCAGCAAGAATTCTTCAGGGAGTGAGAATTGCCGCTCGTCTTGGATTATCATTTTCAAAGGATATCGAATCCGCAATTCATAAACACGCGTCATCTATTTTGAGTTTAAGCACGGTACAGTTTTTTTAATTACCTATAGAGTACTGTGATCAAATGTATTTTATTATTCGTGCTTCTTTTGGATCTGTTACTGGTCTTGTTTCTGTTGTCATATAACTATAAGCTTGTTTATTCAGTTTAGGATAATGATGGAGATAGATTATATGCTTTCATACGGGGCTGCAGAATCTTCGCTCCGTCTACTTCATAGATTTCACATTCTCAAGATTTTGCTACCAATTCAGGTAACTTATAATAATGCTTCTGGATTATTGTTCTAAGGGGGTGTTTGGCCTAGCTTTTATTTTTTTGGCTTATGCTTATATTTTTAAGTAGCTTATGCTTATTTTCTTTCATTTGATAATCTATTTTTAAGTGTTTGGATTAGCTTATATTCTACAAGTTGATAATTAATAATTAATCTTTAGTTGTTTGTTAAGTTATTTTGTATTATGGGAAGGGGTATAATATCATTGTGTGTAATGAGAAAAAAACCATAAACTTCAAATAAGCTTATTCAAATAAGCTAAATAAGCATGTTCCAATAAGCTTCTTGGAATTAGCTTATATAAGCTAATAAGCACAAGCTTAAAAAGCTAAACCAAACACCTATTAGTGCTTATTTTGTAAAAATAAGCTAAAAAAGCTATAAGCTTGGATAAAAAAGCTAGGCCAAACACCCCCTAAACGAATATAGTTACAATAAGCTAATATGTTAACGTTATTCCCTCTATGTGTCTTATCATTATGAATAAAATAAGTTACATGAATTGAATTATATTCTTTCCTTCGTTGGTAAAAGTACACAATGGTCCCTGTGGTTTGCCCTTTGTAACGCATTTAGTCCATCCTTGGACCTCCTGAAAGGCTGAAATCCTTAACTTTGTTGGTTGGGGACTAAATGCGTTACAAAGTGCAAACCACAAGGTCCATCATTGGTAATGGTATGTCTATTTTTTTTTGTACAACAAGCATTGGTTTGTTTAATGGTAGACCAGGCAAACGGGTCGGGCCAGGTTGGGTCATGCGTCAAAACGGGTTCGGGTAAAAACGGGTCAATTAAAAAAGGGGTTGTTTCGATTCTGGTCGAAACGGGTTCGGGTCGAAATGGGTTTGGGTCGGAACGTTTTTCGGGTCAGAACGGGTTTCGGGTCAGGTCGGGTCGGTTAAAAATGCTTTTTTTTAAAGATTGTACATCATGGGGGCAGTTTTGTCGGGTTGAAACAGGTCCTGGTTGCTTTGGGTTGAGTACGGGTCAATACTTTTTTACACTCAATCCATGCTTATTGGCCGCGAATCTAAAATTCACAGGTGGTTATATAGATTTGCATACAGTTCTTAGGAACGTATAACTATAAGTATGGGAGTGAGTTTTAATTATTGCCCAACTTTATGCTTTTTTCATTAGAACTGGATGCCACGAGGGAGAAAAATGACATATATATACACCACATGATCGTTACTTGAGTGAAGAAGCTGCCAAGAAGGTTTTCCTCTATATTAATTTTTTTGATTTTCATATTAAGGTTGTATTATTTGACTCTACACGTAATAACTTAATTGTTTTTTATTATGTCTGGATGACTGGACATCAGTTGGCTACTCTCAACTGTTACACCAAATTAGAACTTGCTGTGTTTTTGGATGTGTCTTTAGGTAGGATCCATCTGAAGCAATGCATAGCCACATTGTGATGGTCCTTGCAAACCTGATAAGACATATATCTCTATCTACATGCTAAAAGTATTGTTTATTTTTATTTGGAAGTTATAATTATTGGTTACGGATCTGGCCAACAGAATTATTTTTACCATGTTGCGGTTTCAACAAACAGAACGACAACATTACAAGTTCTAAATTGTCCAAATCGTCCTTCTCAACTGTTACGCCAAGTGTTAGATGCTACCTTAATTATTTTTACCATGTTGCGGTTTCAACAAATAGAACGACAACATCACAAGTTCTAAATTGTCCAAATCGTCCTTCTCAACTGTTACGCCAACTTTTAGATGCTACCTTACATGTATGTCCTCTGTACTCCCATCAAATTATATACGTATTCGCCATTTATTATGCTATTCTTTAATTCCTTTTGTTTATTTTGATGGTTTAAATAGGCGGATAAAGATACCGATGAGATCTACAACTTATATACAATTTTTTTGTTGTTTTTATGTTTGAATTATGTTCTCGCCCCGAGTTATCGACTCCGCAGCAACGCGCGGGTTCCCCACTAGTATATATTAAAGTGTAAGTGCAGTAAATTGTAACAATCAATTAGGTGTTGTTTGTTTTTTCTGAAAAGCTCTATGCAGGCTCTTCTGTCTACGCCGCGCAGACCACCCGCAGACGTTGCCACGCGCATATTGTTTGTTTCTCCGAAGACGTTTTATTAAAAAAACGTATGCGCGAGCTCTTCTTGGTGCAGACTTGGCCCAACCACTTCTAAGATCTTCTAAGGTCTGCAGAGGGTTAAACACCATCACCCACCACCACCGTCCATCACCACCACCACCGTCCACCACCCACAACCATCCATCACCACTGTCCACAACCCACCATCATCTATCACCACCACCGTCCACCACCCACCACCATCTACCACCATCACCGTCCACCACCACCATCGTCTGTACATCACCACCGGATTATTTTAGAAGTCTACATACATTAAAAAACAAACAGTCTTCTTCTTGTAGAATGCAGAGGTTAGGTCCACCTTCTATAGATATCTGCAGATATGGTCCGCATACTGCAGACATTTTATCTCTTAGAAAACAAACAACACCTTTGTGTATTTTACTCTTAGTGACATTATGGGCAATATTGTAATATCCATACAATGTCTATGAAATTGCTTACCATAATATTCATACAATGTTCATGGGGCTATAAATAGGACTAAGCATGAGCGAACCTTTTCGAAAGTGGTTCCTATGGAAGGGAAATTGATCAAGATTTTTATATCTAAGCTTGTCATAAGAGTTTGTAGAGATTATAGGGTTTACAGTACAAATCTTATAATAGAATCTAGTGTTTACAAAGTTTAATATAAGCTTGGATTCATATTTAGATTTGATTGTTGATTCACCACATCGTGTTCGTTGGATTCTGCACTCAGAACACGTTAATCGAACGAATCAGTCCTTACATAAAGTTGTCAAAGATAGATTGTGTGTAACTAGATCACGTCTTTACTACGATCGCGGTGATCAGGCGTTAAACACCATTCCGGCATAGCATTATAGGTGACGTGATGGGGAGGCGTGAAAGGGGTAGCGTCGGTGAAAGGGGAAGGAGTGGGCCCATGCTATCAACAATATGTTTATAAAATGTCAAAATAGTCCCTGAGTTTAGGCCACTTTAGCCACTTTTGTCCAAAAATATATTTTTTTTTGTATCTGAGTTCCAGGGGTTTCATTTTTGTTGTAATTTCCATCCAAATCACTAATGTTAAGTTATGGATGATTTTGGCAATTCCCAAACCTGAGAACGATTTTGGCAATTTGCCGATTTATTCTTTTATTTTTTTTAATTTTCTTTTTTATATTTAAATAAAAAACAAAAAAGAAAATTACAAATATAATATATATATACACGTACACACTCAATTGTATATACACTCTTATATTTTAATTAACCTTTTTACCTTTAAAATAAAAAAATAGTAAATTAATCATAATATATATACACATATTGGTGAAGCTTTGTTGGGGTTAGGGGGTAGCTTGACCCCCACTGATTTTTTCGTTCGTAGGTATAATTTTACTGAAAATTTTTGAATTTTTTATAGTGTAAAGTATTGGATTTTTTAAGAGTTCGCCCCCCGTCAATTTGGATTTTGAGAGTCCGGCCACTACTGATTTTCGATATACACACACCATACATACTATTTCTCTTATATCATTCTCTCTTCTCCACCTCTACCTCCACCTCCATCAGTGTCACACCCCGACTGCGTTAAAACAACGAAACCGCAGCGGAAACGTCGGGGAGTGTTGTAACAGAATTATTGTTTCACAACCATGGATACAAAATTTTCGTTTTATTGATTCATTAAGTAATTTACATTGTCTTTGAACCAAACAAAGAAGTTACATATCGTCTATCATTATTATTAGGTCACTAAGGCCTCGTCCGGATCCTATATGAATCATGCATCCTAGCAATCAACATCATGCAACACCACCTGAAACATATGTAAAAACAAAGTCAGCAAAGAAATGCTGGCGAGCACATAGGTTTTGTGAGAGTGTCGGATTCATGGCTCGCTTATATGTTGCAGTACCTTATTAGACTACAAGAGTCAAAAGTTACAAACCTTGTTTTGAAAATGTGAATAGTATTGCAACATAATTAACCAACTCAAATCAAGTGGTTATAGTTTATAAAATATCACAGCCATGATTCTTAACCCAAAACATTTGTTTTAGTAAACCAAATCGTAAATTGTTCTCGTTACAAAACTCGTATGGTTTATATCATTTCGAAAACATCGTTGTGTTACGTCGTTTCAAAATCGTTTCCCAAGTGAACTAAATAATGACACGGAATGTAATATGATAAAAGCACTTATATATAAGATGTACCAACGGCGTATCTACCATGCTTTTATCATGCTACACCCGTCCCATTACCTAATCACAACCCAAAACCAATCGTTTGTTCAAATCGTTTATCTCGTTTAAATCGTTTCAAATCGTTTAACTTGTTTCAAATCATTCTCTTTTTAATTGTGAAATTACTTTTGGTCGTCTCGCTAATAATATCCAAACCTTCATGACTCGACTATCTAGGAACTCGCATTAACAAACCACCAAAGGGTAAGTTAACAATCACAGATTCGGTCGTTACCTACACAACCCCCACACATAGCCATGGGTGTAGTCTGATAACGGGATTTGTCAGATCCTATGGTACCATAACCTAATACTGGTCGGTTCGGCCAAAATTAATGAATGTTATTCGTTATGTAACTACAACCATCAAGTTTGTTCACATTATCGAAATCGTTATTAGTTTAATATAAACCATTTTAATCGTTTTTGAAACAATCGCTTAAAATATCGAAATTGTTTTAATACATATGAATCACCCCAAAACAATCGAAAGCAGTAAAATAGGGGAACTATGTACTCACATCGAGGTGCAAATATCCTCAGTCTAAAGAACTCAACAAGCTCAGGCAAACCATGGAAACTCAAGCATCACCTAGTAATCGAATCACTAGTAAATAAATCGACACCTAAATCGGAAGATCGAACAGAATGAGGTCTTGTAAACCAAATGAGTATTGGAACTCATGTGATATGGTTTAACAAAGCCTACATTCTAGATCGGAACCTAACCTAAGTGCTTTCGACCCATTACGACCCATTAAGGTAGCTTACGCTACTTTAACGCATCGTTCGCGCAAACGCGCGTTCGAGACGTCTAACTAGTCCTATGACAAGTATTACATGCCCTAACATGTTTAAATATGTTGCATAATCAGTTAAGCGACAAAAGTTTAAGTTACATATGCTTAAAATCCAATTATGCATTAAAAGGGCATTTTGGTCATTTACCTAAGGCATATAAACTACCTATCATACAACTACTTAAACTATGTGACCATAAGGTATAACCTTGGAAGGTTATTCCCTATGCAACTATGGTCACTAAACATTCTTGGTCGAATCCTAATGATCGACCAAACGGGTCGAGTTCGAAAGTCTAAGCGGTGGTTTAGACCGCTTGACTTACGATTCTAAACAAGTACTAAACTAAAAGTGACGAGCTAAACATGTTTAAACATGTTTAATTAAGTTAGAAAACAGGTTTTGATATCAAAACAAAGTGTTTTGATACCCAACAGTAGTTTGGTTGCAAAATAAGCACAAATGCGCATTTTGACCGAAACTACAACTCGTCACTACGCCTAGTCAACGTGGTAATCAGTAGGTATAGTCACAAGGGACTATAACCATCGTGATTACGTTGACGTTGCAAAGTTCAAACGAACTTTGTGTTGACCAATTCGTGGTCAAAGCAGAAAGTCAAACACTGTTTGACTTTCATGCTCGAAAAGCAATAAAAGAACGAAAGAAGCTTACAAAGGGTCCAAGCTAGGGAGAACTTGATCTATAACACCGAGGTATGAAGCAAAGGTTTCAACTTAGAGCATTAAAATGATCAAGGTTGCAGAAAAATGAAAGAGGGCATGGCTATATATAGTTTTTAGTAAACCGTTAAGATCATTCCTTGCTAAAGAGGGAACAATCTTGGCCACTCATGTGGGCTAATGGTTTTACTAAACAAGGGGGACATGAAATACCATCAAAACAAGCAGATGGTATCCCAAATCAGCCATTAAAACCATCAAAAACAAGCCCAAAGTCCAGATTCATTGTTTCTGATCTGACAGTCTATCGCGGGCCGCGTAGACCCAGACAATATCTTACACGGGCCGCCTAAGCAAGTTTGGCAGATTGTCACATTTGGTCCCTGAACTTGAAAAACTTTTGTTTTGATGCATTTTTGACACGTTTAAGCCCCGTTAACCTCATTTCAAGGCTCTAAAATGAAGTTAAAGTATAGGGAACTTAAAATATGCTCAAAAACATCTCGGATGTCGGTTCGTTTGGTCGTACAGTTGCGTTGTTCGGTTAATTACGACGGAAGTCGTAACGAGCGCAAAAACGATCCAAATTAAGCGACGAATGGAATTTTATCATGCCAATCACTAAAATAAAATATTTTAATGATTACATAAATTTTTGGGTGTCCGGATATATTCAGAACGTAAGATATGCGCGAAAATGCAAACTTATGCACTTTTTTATGCTTTTAGTCCCTATTGATCAAATAAGTTTATTTTAGCATACCGAACCCCTCAAAGCCTATTTCTAAGCTATGTAAAGGATATTCATGGTATGTTTAACTTATGATCAAGTTCTGGAATGTTCGTTACCATACAAATCAGTATAGTTTCGCAGTTTGACACAAATAGTCCTTGCGATCGAACAAACTTGATTTCAACACACCAAACCATCCAAAACTTATTTCTAAGTTATGTGAAGGTTATTTAAGGTATGTTAAGCCTATTTCACTATTCCGGAGTGTTTGTCGCGTTAAATTGATTGCGTTTACGCACCATTTTGCGTATAACTTTCCAGAAAGCGATTTAAAGCTTGAAATCAGAATCGAATCAAATCGTAAAATCATCAAACACAAATACACACATAATAACACCAAAACACATTTTTTATTAATAATTGACATTGTTTTACATTGTACATCGATTACAGAGCACAGTTGTCACAATCACCACCACTACTGCCGCCGCCACAACTACCCCCTCTTTCTCAGCACTCATACATCATCTCCTTTCGTCAACTCTTCATACCAAACATCAGTACCACATGTCTTTCCCGTCGTACCAAATATCATTAATTTATTACTAATTTTTATTTAAAGGTAAAAAAATTACAATAAATGTGTAAATATATAAACGTGTGTATATGTATTTATATTTTATTTGTACTTTTTTTATTTAAAGATAACATAAAATTTTTAAAATTAAAAAACAAAAGAATAAATGGGAAAGTGCTAAAATCATCCATAAGGTTTGAGAATTTCCAAATCTCATTACCGATATTAATGGTGATGGTGGTGGTAATGACGCCCTGAATTTCCGATTACAGTCCACTCAAAAAGAACCCAACCCCCAAATTTCATTTAACCTATTGTAAAAGAACCAACCCAGATCTTGTATATACCTATTCTCCGCAGCGGGCTAGCAAGGATTTAGTTGGTATTGTTCGGTTCGTTACGGTATCAGAAAATACAATAGCAACCGAAAGAGAAAACCCAAAAAGTTAAAGTTGTAATATGCTCAAGAGAATATCAACACGTATTTTATATCGGTCAAAAACAACAAAAGAAATATCGGTTTTGATAATACTGATACGAATACTGATGTTTGGTCGGAATCGGTACGGTACGTCAGAATATTGGCACGGTACCATTAGTCGAAAGAAAAACACTTTATTTCTAATACAACTTAGCCATTAAAAAAACTTTAACCAATATGACGCGTTGTGGCAGTGACAGTCACAGTGACGTGGTTAAGTACGTAAAGAGAGCATGTGAAGTGTGGCAGTGACAGTGGCGTGGTTAAGTACGTAAAGAGAGCATGTGAAGTTGCAAAATTGAAACGTAGATAAAGAAAAAAACATATTCAGAAATTAAGAAAAAGTTATGTTGTCGTAAAATAAACGTTAGGCAACACGAAAGCTATCTAAAAAAAGAATTATCATATACGACCAGGCTTGGTTATAAATAAAACTTACGTCGAAACGCAGAAGGACTCAACTTTAAACAAAATTTAAACAAATAAATTTATAATAAAATATCAAATCAAAAGAATATAAAAAAATAAAAAATAGTAACAAAACATCCAAATTAGAAAACAATAATAGATAACACTAATAAAAAAATCGCTGGGGAGAAAATAAAAGGGAAAAGGGTGAGCAAAATGGAAAAAAGAAAGGGAGGAAAAAGTGTACGAAAAACACTACATACGTCAAGCTAAGGCCTGCTAATTAAGTCAAAAGTCATACCCATGTGCATATACTAAACAATCTGCAGGATGCCACTATAAATATGTTTTGATAAATGTCAGGGATATAATATAATGTATTAATAGGTTATCGGGCTATCTTTTTTCCATAAAATAATAACAGGTTATTGTATCAGAGCAATCATCCTCTTGACTTGTGGGTGAGTTAGGCAGCAATAATATCATGACAGTCGTGAGTAGTCCTTAGAATTAGGGCTACAATATCAATAGTCACGATTTTGGTTTCTAGAATTGGGTAGCAACATCAAATTTCTTTGAAGAAGAGATTCAGTGGAATCAAGGATTCCATTCGACAACAACAATTCCAGTTCTGAATCAATTTTCATCAAGAACAACAACATTTGAAGTATAAATTAGTTCTGGGTTTCAAGTTCAGCAGCAAATAAACATGGAATTCGCATCGGAGAAGATTATGGCAATTAGCCAAGAAGGTACTCTTAAAAAATATTGTGATTCGTTTCAAATCTTATTCGATCACGTTAAAAATCTGGAAGAAATTTCTGAAATCTACGCTATATACCTATTCATCTGTGGTTTAGAACCTGAAATTAGGGAAATATTTGCTAAATGGCATCAATATAGCGGCACTAAGGTGAAAGATGTGATTTCGTTAGCTTTAAAAATTGATTCTAATGGCTTGCAAGATTCTTTCTCTCCATTTGATCCTACTTCTTCCATTTACAGAAAAAAGATTTAGAGTTTGATATTAAAATTACTCTTGATGAGTTGATGAAAAGAGAAAATGAACAGGTGGTTGATATTAAAGATTTTGTAGGTGTCAAGGATGTTAAAGCTTTGTCAGGTGTAAAGGATGTTAAAGACTCACTAGATGTAAAGGATGATGTTATTAGTGAATCAACCATGGAAGAATTTAAATACGGTGGGATAATTCATCAAATTGATGAGTATGAGAAGGAAGACTACATGTTTGGGCGAGTAGTTCTTTGTGATCTTATATTAGAGCATACAATTCTTTTTCGATTTTATGTTATCATCTTGTTTAGCAAATTGAGTGATGTTTTTCTGGACGGTTCAAGTAGCACTTTGAAGATATCCATAAATAAGATTTAAGTAAGAAAAACAACGTACCGGGGGCTAAAAGTAATTGATATTGGCAATGAGAATTCTAAATCTGAACCCGAATTGCATTGTCATTAGATGGGTATATTCATGTGCATAACGATATTGGCAGAGGGTTAAAACAATTAAAGTTGACAGATACTGGTTTGGTCTGTGATCCGAAATGCAATAGTGGTTCACAGCCTCCAGCTGATCAAAGGATTCCTTTCGAATATTGTTATGACATGAGTCATGATGCACTTTGCAAGGGCTCCATGAGAGATTTAAGTTCTGCAATTGATCCACAAATTTTCAGCCTAATAAATCTAGTCAACTTGATTATAGGGTCAATTCAGAACAGAAATGTGACTATGTGGGTTTGGGATCCGGGTTCCATAATCTGAATTATGGAAACATCTTTCAAATGTGGAATTTTTAGGGCAAAAGTCTTTGAAGGGGAAATGCTATAACAGGAGGTGGTAGTGAAGTTTGGTCAATATATCATTGGAGGTTTATTGGTTATTGTTCTTTGGATCCTCTTTTGTTTAGTGGAGAATTATTGTTTAGTTAGTACAATAGGCTTGAGTGGGGTATTCAACTTTTAACACATCAGTTCACTCTATTGATGTGGGGTACTCATTTTGATTGGATGCATATTCTATGCAATCCTTCGTGCACTCCATACTGCATTACCTTCGGCGGATACTGTTGTAGTCTTCACTGTTGGAATAAAGCACATGCATTTGTATTTGATACTTGTGATTAGTGGGTCTCTTATTATTATTTTGACTTTTGAGGTCAAAAGTCTTATAAGGGAAGAATATTGTTACGGGTCAAAATAAGTAAAGGGGGTTAGATTTAATTGTTCTATAGCGTAGGGGATTAGTGGTTAGTTAGTAGCTATATAGTGTGTGTGTTGTAACAGATTGAGGTATCGATGTATTGATTGGGTTTACCCTCTTCTTCTCTGTGTTATTCTTCTTCCCTTCCAAATATCGATCATATGCTTGATTACCAAATTGTACGTAACATTTATCAGGCTATCTTTTTCCTAAAAATAATCTTGAAAGAGATTTATAAGGCGTCAAAATAAACTAGGTGAAGGGGTATGGTCCCAGATAGCATGCGCGAAAGCGCCTACGTGAGACCACACACCGGACCTCGTCATCTAGAAGGATCTAGAAGGACGAGGGATACACCTGGCAACAGAGAGAATACTCCCAACAAACAAGGAAGGACATGATGGTGTGCGAAGTGTTATATATATTAGATGTATATATTAAGCCCTTTTTACACTTTTAGCCAAGTTTTAAATTTATAAAACACGATATTTACTAACACTAAACACACATATGGGCAAGTGCACCCATCGTGGATGTAGTATAGTGTTGGTAAGATACCGAGGTCGTCCAAGGACACAAGAGCTTTTAGTACCGGTTTATCCTCAACGTCTAATCAAATCAAAATGTTAGAAAAGATTTTTAAACTAAGAAAATAAAACTAACTAAAATGCTGAAAAAAGAAAATAAAAATAAAAACAGATAGACAAGATGAATCATTTGGATCCGACTCGTGTGTTAGTGTAACCTTTGATTATTTTTGTACTTTTGCACTTGTTTAAGAGATTATATTAGTTATTGTAGTAGGCCCCTCTTTTGAAGGTGACGTTACCCTCAACCCAGTAGTTTGAGTCAGCAAGGATACAATCCTAAAGGGTCAGATTATTGAAAGATAATTACTTAAGTTATTAATGCATAATGTGGTAGGCCCCTCTTTTGAGGGTGACGTTACCCTCAGCTAAGTAGTCTGAGTCAGCAGGGATACAGTCCTAAGTAGTTGGGTTAAAGTTTTAATAGTAGTTTAACTTATGAGGGGATCAAAGAGTTTGGACCCCCGCCATCCAATACCTTTGGGTATTGAAGGAGGTCCTACTAAATTTGACCCAGGTCCTTTGCAGGATCTATACACTGAACAATGGCAAGACTCTTACCAAACCGTTCCCTTAACCCCCGACCAGGTAGCCAACATACCTCCATATAGACCGTGGAGATATGAATGGTGAAAATCTTTTATTTTATATAGATAGTAAAATAATGCCAAGACACCACGGACAAACGATAAGGAAGAATCACCTTCAACATAAGAAACTAGTAATTAAAGTCATTAATACAAAACCAATTAAAAAGTGCAAAAGATTAAAAATAAAAAGTATTACACTAAACACTTGTCTTCACCAAGTGATGTAAGAGACTTAGGCAAACATGGCCTTTGATTGTCAAGAACTCTTACGATCAATCTTGGATCCCGAGACGACTCACACACTCTATGATGGACAATGGATGATGGTAGTGGATGATGGTGTTGTGATGGTGGTGGGTGGTGGGTGAAGTGTGAGAGAGGTGGTGTGCCAAGGGATGAGTTGAAATGGCTCCAGGCACTCCTATTTATACGCTGAACAGAAGCCTGGGCACGGCCCCATGTCCGCTGGGCACGGCCCCGTGTCCGTCTGACACTCTCTCTCTTCTTTAATTGTAATTCGCAATTACAATAAATGCGCCTGCAGCATTCTAACCACGCCCCCGTGTCCGCTGGGCACGGCCCCGTGGTGGGCAGTAGAAGTTTCTATAGGTTTGTCTTTTCTGCTGCTTCTTGGGCACGACCCCGTGCTCGCTGAGCACGGGGCGTGTTCAGTCTTCTGATTTCTTTGTTTTGCTTGGGAAGATGTTGTCGGGAGGGTCGGCATATCACTTTTGTTCCTTTTCTTGTAATTATGTTAGATTTTGCTGTCCTTTTGCTTCTTTTGTTATAAAAAGCTCATTTAATCCTGAAAATGCAAAAGGAAGACAAAAACACACTTTTTCCAACATTAGTACTAAAAAGGGTTAGTTTTAAGCCATTATTGATGTAATTTATATGTTGCATTTTGTGCACAGCAAATACCCCCACACTTGAATCTTTGCTTGTCCTCAACCAAAACTCTTTATAATGTGGCTTTATTCACTCCCAAATACCCCCACACTTGAATCTCTGCAAGGCTGAAAAACAGGTTTCTTTTCTCCGGTTGTCCTACCCTGGCTTTAGTAGTGCTAATGTTTAGCACTCTAAGTCTCATTTGTACCTGTTTTATCAATAAATACCACACCAAGCAATACCAAAAGTCCTAAATTACCAAGTTAAACATCCAAACCATAAAGTAAAAGAAAAATAAAGCAGAAAATAAAAAGAAGTCAAGGAAAGTAAATTGTCTAACACTCGGCACGCAGGCCGTCAATTGTTTTGATAGAAAAAAGGGGACTTTAACCTGTGGGTTTACCAACAACCCGCTCCTACTCCTGCTCCACCCGCCTAGTCCATGGCATCATCACTATCCTCCTCCTCATCTCCTCCATGACCCGCCATATACTCCCGGATGCTCCCGATGTCGTCTTGGATATCGGTGATGTTTCTTTCAATGGCTCCGACCCAGTGGTATGTGTTGTTGGCAAGGTTGTAGGTGTTCCTAGTGCACATAAGGTTTTCCTGCAAAAGATCATGTAGACTTTGAAGGTTAGGAAAACCACCTCCTTGTGAGGAGGATTGACCCGGATCACCATGAGGTTGATACTGGTAGTGGGGAGGTGGAGCGTGAAGGACTACCAGATCTCTTAACCCAACCCCCGAAGAAGAGGCGGTACACCTATCCCCCGAAGAAGATAGGAGTCGGTGCACGGGCTAGCCGGTTCGTATGCATGTTTCGAAGCAGGAGGAATGGAACATCGAGGGGCCTTCGGTTGTGGATGCAGTGAAGGACTACCAGATCTCTTAACCCAACAACGCCGCTGCTGTCATGTCTTTGACTAAGAGAGTAAGTGAGGAGCATATGAATGTAGCGATAAAGTGGACCCCTCAGCTTAGTACTCTTAGTGCTGCTCGGATTGTAGAACCCATTACCAATCTGAGCCCATGCGGCTTGGCGTTCATTTTCATCCAATTCTCGCAATCCCCCGGTGTTTTCCTCATTTTCCGAATCCTCCTCCGTATACAGTCCCACTATTGCCCCGAATTGCGCCATAGAGATCGAGTATCTCGTCCCACCACAACGAAATGCAACCCCCTCATTATCAAACGGGTCACACCTTGAAGTGAAGGTGAAAGTACTGTAGAACTCCAAAGTGCATTGATGTACCGATCGAAGTTGAGTGGATAGGGCAACCCTTAGTGGTCCGGTAACAAGATTGTTGAACCGGTCAAGTTGGTTCACCATGGCTAATAGGTCCGTGCATGCTTGCCTTGGGTATTCTTCGGGTCTTGTTTGAAGTATGTCATATCTAGCCCTAGCTTCGAGCTCATTTGCGTTGAATCTTGTGAACTTCGACATCTGAAAGAATACACCAAAAGTTAGCACGAAACAATGAGATTTTCGAAAGAAACTGCAAACAGTGAGCTGGACACGGCCCCGTGTTCAGCGGGCACGACCCCGTGTCCAGGCGTCTGTTACTCAAGTGCCGTTTATCCCAAAACAAACCGTTTACCCCTTCAATTTTATCTTTTTCGGTTAAAAAACAAGGAGGTTTTTGTGAGAAATTGGGCAAATCTATCAACAATTCAAATGTATTTACTTCCCATTATACTAATCTAAACTAATGCTAACAGATTATTTCAAAAATTTGAGGTTCGATCCAGATGAATTTCAAGAACCCTAGATTTTTACCCAAATTTTTGATGTTTTAACTACATGCAAGTAACTAATCTAACTACTAATGATGATAGAATCATACCTTGATGTTGTTAGAACGAGAAGAGACATCGAAAATCTGCAGAAAATCGCTTCGGACCAGAGCTTTTTTGGGGAAACGGGGCGTGTGGAATGATGTAACTGTTGTGAAAAGAGGGTTTTATCCCGACAGTTGCGCAGACACGGCCCCGTGCCGAGCAAAGTTTTGAAATTTTTTTTTGTGCTCGTGTGAGTGCCCATTTTTTCCCAGAAATATGGTTAGAAGACTTACCAGTTTCGATGTATACTCACTTGTTCGTAACATACCAGGTATGATGTGGATGCTTTTTATTCGTTGACCGTTTGAAGCGAGATCTCTTCTTCCTCATCCTCAATGGATCCTCGATAGAGCTTCAGCCATTGGCCATTGACTTTGAATGGAATTCTGTTTCGAGATTTAATTTCTACTGCACCGTGAGGAAAAATATGGGTGATGGAAAAAGGTCCTGACCACCTAGATTTAAGTTTACCCGGAAATAATCGAAGTCGTGAATTAAACAATACAACTTGGTCTCCTACTCGAAATTCATTAGGTTTAATGTATTTGTCGTGTAAATTTTTCATTCTTTCCTTATAAATTTCTGAGTTAGAGTATGCATAATTCCTTAGTTCGTCTAATTCATTTATTTGACAGAATCGATTTTTACCTGCAATTTCTAAATCTAGATTCACATTTTTTATTGCCCAGTAGGCTTTGTGAGCTATTTCTACTAGCAAATGACAACTTTTTACATAGACGAGCTTATATGGGGTTGTGCCTATAGTGGTTTTATAAGCAGTTCGAAAGGCCCATAAAGCATCATCTAATTTATCAGCCCATTCCTTTTTATTTAAACGTACAGTTTTTTTCCAGTATTCGTTTTAAACCTCTGTTAGTCACTTCGGCTTGTCCGTTTGTTTGAGGGTGATATGCTGTTGAGACCCGGTGATAGACCCCATATCTTATTAAGATTTTTTCGAGTTGGTGATTGCAAAAATGGGTACCTCTATCACTTATTAATGATTTAGGTGTTCCAAAACGAGAGAATAATTTTTTCAGAAATCTTACCACTACTCTTCCATCGTTTGTTGGAAGTGCTTCGGCCTCGGCCCATTTAGACAAGTAATCGACTGCCACAAGTATATATTTGTTTCCTTTTGACGGTGGGAAGGGTCCCATGAAATCGAGTCCCCACACATCAAAAATTACACAAACGAGAATGCCATTTTGAGGCATTTCGTTTTTGAAAGAAATATTACCTGATCTTTGGCAAGCATCACATATCTTTACAAGATTTTGTGCATCTTTGTAAATGGTTGGCCAATAAAATCCTGAATCAAATACCTTTCGTGCGGTACTAGCGGCACCATGATGTCCCCCATATGGACCTTCATGACAATGGCGGAGAATTCTTCGTGCTTCGCTGCCATGTACGCACCTTCGGATGAGTTGGTCGGCACACATTTTGAAAAGATAAGGGTCTTCCCAAAAGTAATGCTTTACATCAGCAAAGAACTTCTTTCTTTGGTGATGTGGCCATCCTTTGGTCTATGCCGCTAGCTAAGTAGTTAGCGTAGTCGGCATACCATGGTTCTTGTCTACTTTCCACCATTTCCAGGGACTCTGTTGGGAATTTTTCATTGATTTGTTCGTCCCTGGTTGCCTCCAAAGCTGGGTCTTCTAGGCGTGAAAGATGATCTGCCGCAGTGTTTTCTGCTCCTCTTTTTTCTTTGATTTCAATATCAAATTCTTGGAGGAGTAGAATCCACCTGATCAAACGTGGTTTTGCGTCTTGTTTCTTGAAGAGGTAGTGGATAGCTGCATGATCTGTATAGACTACAGTTTTGGAAAGAACAAGGTAACAACGAAATTTATCAAAAGCAAATACCACAGCTAGTAATTCTTTTTTAGTGGTTGTGTAATTTTCTTGTGCATCATTAAATGTTTTACTAGCATAATAAATTGGGTGGAAATGCTTTTCTCTTCTTTGTCCCAAGACTGCTCCAACAACAAAGTCACTTGCATCACACATGATTTCGAAAGGTAGTTCCCAATCGGGCGCTATCATGATAGGTGCATTGACTAGCATTTCCTTGAGGGTCAGAAATGCTTGATTGCATTCCTTGTCAAAGATGAAAGGCGCATCTTTTTCAAGTAATTTTGTTAGAGGTCTTGAAATTTTTGAAAAGTCTTTGATAAACCTTCTATAAAATCCGGCATGCCCTAGGAAACTTCTGATTGCTCTAACAGAGGAGGGTGGAGGTAATCGAGAAATAGTGTCTACTTTTGCTCGATCAACTTCCATTCCTTCGATCGAGATTTTGTGACCGAGTACTATTCCCTCCGTTACCATGAAATGGCATTTTTCCCAGTTAAGGGCGAGGTTAGTTTCCTCACATCGAGAGAGCATTCGTTCGAGGTTATCGGGGCATTGGTCGTATGAATCTCCAAAGATAGAAAAGTCGTCCATGAAGACTTCCATTGTCTTCTCTATCATATCATGGAAAATGGCCACCATGCAACGTTGGAATGTTGCAGGTGCATTACATAGACCAAATGGCATGCATCGATAAGCAAAAGTTCCGTAGGGGCATGTGAAAGTTGTCTTTTCTTGGTCTTCAGGTGCTATTGGAATTTGAAAGTAACCTGAAAAACCATCCAAGAAACAGTAAAATTTATGACCAGATAGTCGTTCTAACATTTGATCAATGAAGGGCAAAGGGAAGTGGTCTTTCCTCGTTGCTTCATTTAATCGTCTATAGTCTATACAAACTCTCCATCCTGTGACGGTTCTTGTTGGTATTAATTCATTCTTTTCATTAGTTATTACCGTCATACCTCCTTTCTTTGGGACTACTTGGACGGGACTTACCCATGGACTATCGGAGATAGGATAAATTAGTCCGGCGTCAAGTAGTTTGATGACCTCATTTTTAACCACTTCTTGCACATTGGGATTTACTCTAAGTTGTGGTTGTATTACCGTTTTGTAGTCATCGTTCATTAAAATTTTGTGCGTCCACATGGAAGGACTTATTCCTTTAATATCTACAAGCTTCCAAGCGATCGCATTTTTATGTCTTCTCAGAAGTTTAATTAATTTTTCTTTTTCTAAGCTACTTAATTTAGATGAAATAATTACAGGTAATTCACCATCTTTGTCTAGAAAAGCATATTCCAAACCTTTTGGGAGTTCTTTGAGCTCAATGGGTGGGTCTTTAGGAGACTCCTTATTTTGTGGCTCATCTAGATCAAGAACTTTAAAGGTTTGTTCTATGGCGACCTCTTCTTCAACAAAGTGGTCAACTTTTTCACTTGTATCGGGTGGCTCATCTTCATCTTCAATTAGGGGTCATTATTGCCAAAAGGATATTTCATTGAACGCTTAAGATCTATGCTCATTTTGAATGCCCCTAATTGAAGAGGTAGATTACTAAACTTCCGGTTTTTCAAAGCTTCATGAGTTTTTACAAAAGGTCTTCCCAACACTAGAGGAGCGTCATCGAGGATGACAAAGTCGGTTGGAACAACCATTTGATTTGTTTGAACCAAAACGTCCTCAACTACACCGATTGACTTTATTATTCTCCGATTAGATAGAAAAATGGGTATTTGAAGTGGAGCAAAATCACTAATACTTAATTTTTCGAAAATGTAATTAGGCATTATGTTAACACAAAGATCTTTATCAATGGTGACATTACTAATAAATGAATTTTGAAAAAAACATGGAACCGGTGTAATGTTTATTTCAAAAGGATCTTCTTTTATTAGTGAAGTTTGATCATTTGTTAACTTAACACTTACCATTTCTTCAATTTTAGTGTTAGTGTTTAGCTCTTTTAAAAACTTAGCATGAGTTGGTACTAAACAATGATTTTCGAAAGAAGGTGACAAGAGATTAATTTCTTCAAAATTAGACTCTTCTTGAATTTTAACATTATCGGCCTCACCTTTTTCGTTGTTTAACTCATGAGTCGGTTTTTCACTTATTTGTTCTTCCATTTTTAACTCTTCAACTATCGTGTCTTTATTTAATTCTTCTCTTGCGCGGGACTCCTCTTCCCTTGCGCGAGATTCTTTTATGCAACGTTCGATAGTTTTAAGTTTTTCTATTATCCTATCGGCTATGTCAATGATAGAGTAAGGATCGGGATCCTCAAAGCTTGAATCCGGTTGTTCGATCCTTGGCTCCTCATAGTACTCATATAAAGTAGATGGTTCATACCATTGTTCTTCATTGTAAGCATATGATGGATAAGGGTCGACATTTTGTTATTCATAGTACTCATATGAGGTGGGTTGTTCACGCCATGATTCCTCATAATAAGTGTATGAAGATGGTGGTTCATATCTTGACTCCTCAAAGTATGAGTGTGGAGGCTCATATCTTGGTTCATCAAAGTATGAGAATGAGGAAGAGGGTTCATACCTTTGGTCTTCATAGGATGTGTATGAAGTCGATGGCTCGTACCTGTGCTCCTCATAATAGTTGTATGAAGTGGATGGTTGAAATAAGTTACAATATTGTACTGAATGCGGGTTTCCACAACTAGTGAAATAGTCTCTCATGTAATCATCCTCCTCATAGGTGTAGTTGTAGCCTCCTGAGTATTGATCCATAGGGATCACTCAACAGACCACAACATAGTCTCGGGACCAGAAAACAAAAACAAATACGGAAACAGAGGCTGGACACGACCCCGTGTTCAGTGGACACGGCCTATGTTCAGGGTCTGTATCTGGGCGTTTTAATTAAAGTTACTGGTCTTATTGGACACGGGGGCGTGTTCAGTGGACACGGCCCCGTGTTAAGACTCTGTATCTGGGTATCTAATTAAAAATATGCAGCACAGGAGCGTGTTCAGTGAGCACGGCCCCGTGTTCAGGCTACTGTGAATGCAAACTAAACAAAAATGCAGAAAAATGTGCGCGCGGTTTTAAAAAGGTTTTGAAAAACTAATTAGGCCGTCGATTTTAAGCTTTCTTAAAATCCTTGTGTCCCCAGTAACGGCGCCAAAAACTTGATGGTGTGCGAAGTGTTATATATATTAGATGTATATATTAAGCCCTTTTTACACTTTTAGCCAAGTTTTAAATTTATAAAACACGATATTTACTAACACTAAACACACATATGGGCAAGTGCACCCATCGTGGACGTAGTATAGTGTTGGTAAGATACCGAGGTCGTCTAAGGACACAAGAGCTTTTAGTACCGGTTTATCCTCAACGTCTAATCAAATCAAAATGTTAGAAAAGATTTTTAAACTAAGAAAATAAAACTAACTAAAATGCTGAAAAAAGAAAATAAAAATAAAAACAGATAGACAAGATGAATCGCTTGGATCCGACTCGTGTGTTAGTGTAACCTTTGATTATTTTTGCACTTTTACACTTGTTTAAGAGATTAACTTAGTTATTGTAGTAGGCCCCTCTTTTGAAGGTGACCTTACCCTCAACCCAGTAGTTTGAGTCTGCAAGGATACAATCCTAAAGGGTCGGATTATTGAAAGATAATTAATTAAGTTATTAGTGTAACCTTTGATTATTTTTGCACTTTTGCACTTGTTTAAGAGATTATCTTAGTTATTGTAGTAGGCCCCTCTTTTGAAGGTGACGTTACCCTCAACCCAGTAGTTTGAGTCAGCAAGGATACAATCCTAAAGGGTCGGATTATTGAAAGATAATTAATTAAGTTATTAATGCATAATGTGGTAGGCCCCTCTTTTGAAGGTGACATTACCCTCAGCTAAGTAGTCTGAGTCAGCAGGGATACAGTCCTAAGTAGTTGGGTTAAAGTTTTAATAGTAGTTTAACTTATGAGGGGATCAAAGAGTTTGGACCCCCGCCATCCAATACCTTTGGGTATTGAAGGAGGTCCTACTAAATTTAACCCAGGTCCTTTGCAGGATCTATACACTGAACAATGGCAAGACTCTTACCAAACCGTTCCCTTAACCCCCGACCAGGTAGCCAACATACCTCCACATAGACCGTGGAGATATGAATGGTGAAAATCTTTTATTTTATATAGACAGTAAAATAATGCCAAGACACCACGGACAAACGATAAGGAAGAATCACCTTCAACATAAGAAACTAGTAATTAAAGTCATTAATAAAAAACCAATTAAAAAGTGCAAAAGATTAAAAATAAAAAGTATTACACTAAACACTTGTCTTCACCAAGTGATGTAAGAGACTTAGGCAAACATGACCTTTGATTGTCAAGAACTCTTACGATCAATCTTGGATCCCGAGACGACTCACACACTCTATGATGGACAATGGATGATGGTGTTGTGATGGTGGTGGGTGGTAGGTGAAGTGTGAGAGAGGTGGTGTGCCAAGGGATGAGTTGAAATGGCTCCAAGCACTCCTATTTATAGGCTGAACAGAAGCCTGGGCACGGCCCCGTGCCCGCTGGGCACGGCCCCGTGTCCGCCTGACACTCTCTCTCTTCATTAATTGTAATTCGCAATTACAATAAATGCGCCTGCAGCATTCTGACCACGCCCCCGTGTCCGCTGGGCACGGCCCCGTGGTGGGCAGTAGAAGCTTCTATAGGTTTGTCTTTTCTGCTGCTTCTTGGGCACGGCCCCGTGCTCGCTGAGCACGGGGCGTGTTCAGTCTTCTGATTTCTTTGTTTTACTTGGGAAGATGCTGTCGGGAGGGTCGGCATATCACTTTTGTTCCTTTTCTTGTAATTATGTTAGATTTTGCTGTCCTTTTGCTTCTTTTGTTATTTTGAGCTCATTTAATCCTGAAAATGCAAAAGGAAGACAAAAGCACACTTTTTCCAACATTAGTACTAAAAAGGGTTAGTTTTAAGCCATTATTGATGTAATTTATATGTTGCATTTTGTGCACATCAGGAAACCACATGGCACTAATCATTGGATGTCAGCGCATGTCGCAAGATCTTCAAAGGACAGCCAGGGACAACCCGACATATACTAATGGACGCTGAGGAGGAACGAGCAACCGTGCGCCACGTCAGCCCTAGTACAGAACAAGGACCTGGTCATGTCAGAAGGGACATAATGGATATATCCACGGTTGGACAGCTGGTGCCTCCTTCTCCTTCACAAATCTTCGGCTATAAACAGACAACTTCACCTCCAGGTTTAAGGATCGCTTCTCTCGCTCTCTCACTCTATACACACACTTTTAATCCTCAAAGCAAATACTTATTCTCACGCCGGAGGGTGTTACAAGGAGAAGCCCCAACCTCTCCTCCTTGTAACGAATTCACCGGTGTTGCTTTCGTTTTGCAGGATTCCTGAACAAGAACCGAACATGTAACACCCCGTGTTTCGAAGTCAAAGCCATGATTGAAGTCAGAGGAAGAAAAGATTGCTAATTGCGATCTGTCTCTCCTTGCTCAATTCCTGTTTTGACTTCTTTGACTCGTAGATTAGTCTATTTTATTTTCGCTTTAGTTGTATTATGTGGAGTATCTATTAATAATCACATGATAATCACTATTTATCGCGTATGTTATCGCTATCGCAATCGCACTCGCAACGCGAATTACGCAATTTGGTAATTATATATGTGTGTGTGCCTTTTATGTGTTACTTGTGCATGTTTAATTATGTTATGTGTGGAAATCAATCGAAACGCAATCGAAATCAATCGCAAATCGAAATGGTATGATAATTGGTGGAAAAGAGATAGTGCGAGATATGAGTAGTTGGGATTAAAAGTAATTTGAATAGGAAACTCTATCGCATTCGCATCGCTCGCAATCGCAATCGAAATGGCAAAACTCGTCAAAACAATTGACTGATCGATCAGGCAGCTGATCGATCGACCAGCTGTCCGATCGAACAGCAGTTCGATCGACCAGCCAGTCGACCGGCCTGCTAACGTATCGACCAGCCCTTTCCTCTTTGTGTTGGATCGTCATGTGACCCTAACGAGTCAATCAGAACAGTTATACATCAGTATCAAAGGCGGAATCAGTGATATCGAAGTGAAACAACTTGATTCTCCTTAATTATCCTTTTATTAATGATTTCAAAGCAATCCTGATCGTTCGACAAACTGGCAGCACCTCGGCTTCGAAATCAAGACCGTTACAAATGAACAAGCAGGTTGAGTATTTATAGATGTGTAATTTCGTATGAAATAGGCATAGGCTAATTTCGTGCGAAATTACCTCTGTTAATTTCATGCGAAATTACTCATTAACACATAAAACCTATTTTCCGACCTGCTGAACACTGGTTTATCCTATCTAGACACATGACTCGATACAAGACAAAGTTAACAGACATTTATACACCAACAGACTCCCCCTTGGATGTTGACGAAGTCTTCGGGATCGATTCTTTAGTCTTGATCAGTCTAGTCTATTCCGAATTGATTTGACACTATAAGCATCCTTCAATCTCTATCTTCAAACTCCCCTTTGAATGTTGATCCAGAATTTTGACTCCCCTTTTCGATGACTCCCCCTCTCGATAAGTTGGGACTTGAATTCTGGTTCAATCTTTACATAAACTTTGCCATGGGGATTTCATTTTTCTGCTATCGCACTTTCAAACCTGTAACCTGCTTCTTAAAGATATGACATTACAATATATTCTCATTTGAACTTCTTTTATTGTTCATCAGTTTTAATAATCCACTTAAGTATCCAGGTCCAAGTTAATGACCCTGGGTACTCAATTTGTCTACCAAGTCTAACTTAATGACCTTGGTTGATCTGTGACAAAAACAAAACTGATCTTTGTTCAACATTTTCAAAACATTTCTTGAAAATTACAAGTTTCAAATTAATGAACTTGTGTTGATTTTGAAACTTTCAGGTTTTATCATGATTAGCTTCCAAACTCATCTTCCAGCTAGAATCTTCCTGCATCTGCTTCAAACTGCGAATCTGAAGATCAGCTTTCCACTTTGGTTTGTCGGAAAATAAAGCAGAAATGAAAAATCTTTTTGGATTTTAATAAAGATTCTAAACTAGAAAGCTATAAAATCTTTTTGAGTTTTGGAAGTTTAACAGAAATGAAATGCAGTAAAAGTAAACTATTTACAAACATATTTTTGGTGAGCATGTCAGGGAATCATATCAGTTATCGACAAGTTACTAGCACCGTTAAGCTTGATAACATACTCAGAATTAAACAATTCGCCTAGATTGTCGATATAGTGGTCCAATTTAAATTCTCACACAAATTTCAATCTGTTCAGGATACGAATTTAGTGTTTTAGAGACTTAGTTATACGTGTGTACCATCTCAGAATATACTCCCGTATCCAGACAACTATATTCAGTCTTACAGGTGAATACACACTAATGATATCTGTAATGGGGTGAATGCGAAACCATGTGAGCTCAGGTCAGAACTTCCGTTCGTGTAGAGAGATGATGGTTCGACTTTAAGTGGGTCCTATTTGGGGATCTTTTATTTCAACAACACATGATTAGCATTTTGCAATGTTTCATCATTTTTTATGCTGAGGGTGAGCTTTTAAGAACAAAGCATTGAAAAGCATTATACGAGGACTAGGCTATTGTTCCGCAAAATCAGAAGTCCTGGTATAATACCCCAGATATCATCACGTACAAAGACCTAGTATGTCAGAAATAGCGTCTTTCAAACAAGATTTCAGAGGTTACCTATATATATGAGAGATGTTCCCCACGAAATAAGCAAGTGATGATTTTAGTTTATATCCCGAACAAACCTACTAAATGTGTAAAAACCTACCGGCACATCATCAACGAGACTGTTTAAAGCTTTAAAACTTTACATTTCTATAGCGTACTGTAACTGTCTAACTGATGTACTATCATTTTTCCTTTTTACACAAGCTCTTTTTCAGTTTTCTATTGTTTTTGAATTTTAACATATTTCATGTTTTTGGATTTTTGAATTTTTTACTGTTTTTGTATTTTCTGGAAATATTAAGCAACAACCTACAACACCTACTCCCCCTAAATACCAAAACAAGTAAAAAATCGACAAACCATTGCAGATTGCTTTTCAACATCATCTACAGTGGTACCTTCATCTACGCCAATAATCCCATCCGACACCGTTAAAAGCTTCATACAATTCAGTTTTAACAAATATTTAAACCGATTTTTATCAAACACTTTGGTATGTAAATCAGCTTTTTGATTGTCAGTGTGGATTTTCTCAATTCGTATCAACTTCTTTTGCGTGATGAACAGGATTTTTTGTGATGTTTATCGCTGCCTCATTATCAACAAAGATAGGGGTGTTAAGAAATTGCAAACCGTAGTCGCGCATCTGTTGCTGGATCCACAAGATCTGAGAGCAGCAACTGCTAGCAGATACATACTCCGCTTCACATGTGGACAAAGCTACAGAGGTCTGCTTCTTACATTGCCATGTAACCAATCGTGGTCCGAAAAACTGACAACCCGCTGTTGTTGATTTAGCGTTAACTTTGCAGCATCCGAAATCGGAATCGGAATACCCTTCGAGCGTGAATTCGCCTTCTTTTGGATACCACAACCCCAATGATGGAGTTCCTTTCAGGTAGCGTAATATCCGTTTAACAATAACCATATGCGAAGCTCTCGGGTTAGATTGAAATCTTGCTGCGAGGCAGGTAGGATACATGATATCGAGTCTTGAAGCAGTCAAGTACATCAGCGATCTGATCATGGAACGATACATCGTTTCATCTACCTTCTCTCCGGTGAGATCAGGGTTTATCCCATGGTTCATCGCTAACGGGGTGGAAGCTGGAGTAGACCCTGACATCTCAAATTTCTCTAAGATATCATGAACATACTTCGTCTGATGTATGAATATTCCCTCAGGCAGTTGATCAACTTGAAGTCCCGAGAAGAATTTCATATCACCCATCGATGACATTTCAAATTTTTGCTTCATAACTTTTTCAAACTCTTTGCACAAATCTTCATTTGTAGACCCAAACATGATGTCGTCTACGTATATCTGAACTATCAGAAGATGTCCATCGACCTCTTTGGTGAAAAGATTGCCATCCACTTTTCCACGGATGAAGCTGTTGGCTAGCAGGTGTTGAGACAATGTCTCGTACCAAGCTCTCAGGGCCTGGTGTAAGCCATACAACGCTTTATCCAGTAAATAGACCTTGTCTTTGTGGACTGGATTGGTGAAGCCCAGTGGCTGTCCGACATATACCTCCTCTTTTACCTTCCCATAGAGAAAAGCCGATTTTACATCTAACTAAAAAACTTTAAATCCTTTCCATGACGCAAAGAAGATTCTAATTGCTTCTAGTCTAGCCATAGGAGCATACACCTCAGTGAAATCTATACCCTCCTGCTGACTAAAGCCCTGGACTACGAGTCGAGCTTTGTTTCGAATAATAACCCCTCGGTCGTCTCTTTTACACTTAAACACCCACTTGGTGTTGATCTTCCTGTGACCATCAGGCAAATCTACCAATTTCCACACTCCCAACTTCTCAAATGACTCAACTCTTCTTGCATAGCGTTGACCCAAGAATCTTCAGTTAGCGCCTCTTTGTATGTTCGCGGTTCGATCTGCGAAATAAAACAACTAAGTGAAAACTCAGTTTGTAAAGGAGCTACTGTAGAATAAAAACAAGTAAGCTCTTGGTCAATTTGTCGTCTAGTGCGAACGCCTGATTGTAATTCTCCAATAATCAACTCTTCTGGATGGTATGAAAGAGTTCTTGGCATCACCTCGCCTGGAACATCTACCTCGCCTTCCAAATTCGTGACTTTCTGATTTGCATCTTGTTCACCGACTGGAATTGTTTGACTTGGAATCTGGATCTGCTCCCCCTCAGAATCTGAATCACCACGATTGAATACTGGCATATTATCAGATTCTTGATTATCATTAACTGCCGTCTGATTTTCAGGAGCATGTTCTTGTTCCAAAGATTGTTGAATATCATCATGTTCACTAGCATTGCTTGGACCGGCTTCATCATCATTTGAAGTTTGCCGTTGACTTTTAGAATATTCAGCTGGGAACCTTTCTTGTGATGACTCATACTCTCTTAGAATATCCAACTCGTCAAAGAACTTTGGTTCTTCTTCTTCCATGTCAAACGAATTCCACAGAGTATCGTAGTTAAATCGCCATGAGTCGCCAGGGTTCTGTGAAGACATTGAATAACCTTGGCATTCAACATTGTATGCTTCGATGATCTTCTTATAGCTTGGAACAAAGACTCGTTTCATTGGACTTGCATATCCCACGAAAATTCCTTCAATGCTCTTCGGACCAAACTTACCGTGAGGTTCTATAACCGTGCAGGGAGACCCAAACGGTTCTAGATACTTCAGGTTCGGTTTGCGGTTGTTGATCAGCTCAAAACATGTCTTGTTGAATTTCTTTACTGTGAGAACCCTGTTGAGTGTATAGCAAGCGACTGACACTGCTTCTGCCCAAAAATTGATTGGTAGCTTTGAATCAGCAAGCATCGTCCTGGCCGTTTCAATTAGCGTCCTGTTCTTTCGTTCAGCTACTCCATTTTGCTGCGGAGTGTAAGGAGCACTAAATTCTTGTAATATACCTCTCTCATCACAATATTCTTCCATTCTGACATTCTTGAACTCTGTACCGTTGTCACTCCTGATTCTACTGATACGAGCATGGTACAAGTTTTCAATTTTTCTGAACAACGCCATCAAACTTTCAAACGTCTCATCCTTAGACTTCAGAAATGATACCCATGAAAATCTGGAGTAATCATCAGTTACTACTAGACAGTAGAGATCACCGGTTATGCTTTTGACATTCACTAGACCAAAAAGATCCATATGAAGTCTCTCTAAAGGTCTAGAAACTGAGTTGACTTTCTTTTGAGGATGTGATTTCTTCCTTTGCTTGCCTTTGACACAGCTAATGCACTCCCCTTCCAGATGAAAACCTTTCAAATGAACTCTGTTGACCAAGTCATTTTGTACCAAGTATTTCATTTTTCGTAGGTGAATATGGCCCATCTTTGATGCCATAACAGTGACTCCTTTTCCGTTGCTTTCGACATGAAGCAATGAGCCTGACCTGTGGTAGTAGTAGCTACGCTCATGTCTAACACGTACAGATCATTGACTCTAGGTGCTCTCATGATAACCCACTCTTCGGGAACAACAAATCCTGGTTTCAAGATCAAACATTCTTTGTCTGTGAAGTGCGTTGTATACATTCTATCACAAATTTGAGAAATACTCAGAAGATTATTCTCTAGCTCGGCGATGTAATTCACTCTTTCAAATGTGACAATACCATTAGATAGAGTTCCTTCACCAACTATTCGACCTCCTTGTTTCCTACAAAACCTACATATCCTCTGTTAAACCCTCTAACATCGTACAACAGGGTTTTCTTTCCCGTCATGTGCCGAGAAGCTCCACTATCCATAATCCAACGCGAAACGGATCTTGGAAGCTCCTGCACATGTCACAAACATTTAGTTAGATTTTGATGCCACCCAAGCCTCTTTTGACTCAGGTAACTGGAAATTTAGAACAGTTCTTTTGGTGAACAATGGTGGAAAATTCTTGTCATTCATTTTTAAACTCTCTTCAGATCCAACCTCAACCTCTTTATATAAGAAAAATTCATCTTTTTAAGGTTGACCAGATGGTTGATCCTTCTTGTGAACATCCTTCTTTTCAGAATTTAGCATTTGTTTTTCAAGTTTCTCATAATAATCCAAAGGAACATTCATCTTTACCGGTGTAGTAGAAGATGATTGTTTTTCTGACTCTGAAACCTTTGGTTTTGGAGAACTTGTTTTCTTTTCAACAACTTTTGGCTTCCAAGTTTGTTGAGATGAGGCAACCCGTATATAAAACTTGTCATTTTTAGTTACCACATTCTTAACAGATCCAGTTTTGATTTTGGTGTTTTCATTTTTCAAAACTTTCTTCTCAACAACCATTGGAGTTTTGCCTTTTGCATCAACTTTCTTTTTCTGAATCTCAACAACTTCAGACTTAGGCTTTGAGTTGGTACACTTTCGTGCAATGTGTCCAACTTGATTATATTTGAAACATGTTCGAGTATCAACTACCGACTTGTGCCTTCAGTTTGAGGTTGTGAGATCTTCTTCTCAAAGAACTATTCATTTGATTTTGAAAAAAATTTAGACTCTTTATCAGAAAGTGAACTTGAACTCGAACTTCTCACAAAAACCTTTTTCTCAGCAAACTTTTTGTTTTGAAAATTCTTTCTTTGATAATTCTTACCACCCTGATAACCACCCGACCATCTGTTTTGATTGTTGTTAGAAAAACGCGGTGGTACAACAGGTTTTTTATAGTAAGATTTATCTTTTTCAAAGTTCAAATGTCTCTCTGAATGTTTCACACCTTCAATTTCAGACACATCGATCTCAATTAGTTTGAACACATTTCTCAATTTCCCAACATTCACATTTTCCAAAGGAAAATCACGATCCGAATACAACTTTTCAGATCCTGCCATCATGTACATCACAAGATTTGATTCTTCACTTAAATTGTTTTTGGATTTTGATTTCGGAATGTATTTTTCCAAAAAGCATTCATCATCCTCAGTAGTGTCACTTTCAGACTTTAAAACATTTTCAACCATTCTTTTCACAACTTCAGATTGGACACTATCTTCATCGGAAGATGAAGTAAATGTGACATCAATCGTGTCTGGAAGCTTAACTCCATTTTCTTCTTCATCATTTACCAACGCTGATTTTTTCTTTGAGAAATTATTTAAAACAGGTGGTGGAACCTGATGATAACCAACCCCGGTTCCATTCGAGTATACATCTTCGCCTGCTTTGTTCTTCCCAATTGGTTTAGGAACTATATGTTGAAGAACAAAACTTGCGGAGTTGTAACTGTTGAGTTTCAATTGAATGCGTTCATTTTCAATTTTTGCTTCTTGAAACTGAAGCTTCAACTTAGCAATTTCATCAAGTTGTTGGTTGATTAACTCTTCTTTTACCCTAAGAACTCCTGACAATTGCATATTTTCTTTGTTTGTTGTACCATTTCTTTCATCAGAATCTTTTACCGTTCATTTTAGCTTTTCAAAATCTTCTGACAGTTTACGATTTTCATGAATTAGCTTTTCGTTTTCTTTCCTAATTCTTTCTATGTCATTTTTATCTTTTTCGATTTTCTCAGTTAATTCTTTTGATCGTTCATTTGAAGCTTTTAACATTTTATCACGGTTCAAGATCTGATCTTCAACGTCTCTGACTCTTTTTGTCAGTTCTTCGGTCTTTTTACCGCTGAGGTAAGCAAGTGTACTACAAACCTTGCAGTCTTTCATGCAATTTTTGCAGTCGCTCTCAGTTTTAGCTTTCTTACCTGACTGTTTGATTACATCATTCTGACTGACCTTGCTTTTAGACTCAGTTCCAGAACCAGAAACTACCTCTAGCTCTTTTGCAGCAAGTACTTTGTCAGCCATCTTCTTCAAATTTTCAGCAGTAAACTCCTGTGACGTGTCAATAATCCCGTCATCTAATTTCTTTGACTGGGACTCATTCTCCTTTTCTTTTTCCTCTGATTTTTCTTCTTTTTCAACTTCTCCTCCTCCCCACCACAATCTCTATTTTGCTTCTTCTTCTTCAGCAATTTGCTGGATGACAACTTCAAGACTAATTGAATCTGGATCAACAGCAATGTTTCCATTGGGATCAAGGTAACATTCTCTATCAGCATCCCATCTCTTTGCTCTTTTAGCTTCTTTGAATGTATGATAGATTCTGCTTATCCTGTTTTGAGCTTTCATTCTTCTGTTGACAAATTTTTCTTCTTCTGTTCTGTTGTCTTTTAAAGGAACAATTTTCGTCACAAACGCATAGCCCACTGCATCCTCTTCTGGTAGCAATTCGCTCCAATCAAAACCTTCATCATCATGAATAACAGCAAGAGCTCTTGATTTTTCTTTGGGGGCATCTTCAAGCTGCTTCATTCTGGGCGGTTCAGATTTGTTCTGATGATAAATTGCTCTTTTGTAATAATCCTCTCTGAATGGATTTGCAGTATCATCAGCAGGTGCGTTTCGACATTCAGGTTTGAAATGTCCCTTTTGTTTACATCTGAAGCATGTGACTTTGGATTTATCAAAATCAAGTTTTGTGGAAGGTCCGCCAATTGAATGTCTGCCTGTAATCTCCATGAACCTTTGAGCACGTCGGACTACACTAGCCATACACCACCTGATATCTATCAACTCCATTTCTTCTGGGTCGATCTGATCATAGTCCTCCTTGGTGAGGTTAGTGGTTCCAATCTTGCCTGCAACAAGGCTCTCGTATGATTCAAGGACAGATGCTAAAAACACCATTTGCTGCTTTGCGGATTCCTCACTAAAGTTTTGTGCATTCTTCAGATCCACAGCAATATTACATTGGAACAGATTCTTTGAAGTTGACTGGCTTGGAGTAGTTGACGATGAACCACTATGAAAACCACTGATTGAACTCTCGTTATTTGATGTGCTAGAATTTTCAGCTGAGAAAGCTGTCTTAGGAGACACATTCTTAGGAGACACATTCTTTGTATGATTTCTTGATCTCCAGCTCATGACTCTCCAGTCTTTCAATTAACAGATCAACCGTCAGATCCTCCGACTTGATTGTATTCTTCAGCATCAAAGCAAAGTATTGCCAATCTTTCTTATCCGGCAGCGAGTCAAACAATTTGTCAACCAACTCTTCTTGAGAATAAATGATTCCATGTCTTGCCAGCTCCATCTTCAAATGCCCAAATCTTTCAATCATCTTAGAAACAAATTCGTTTTTCAAACATCCAAACAAATCAAACTCTTTTCTTAACAATTTCTTTTTGTTTTTGACTATCTCAGCACTACCCACACATTTCACTTTCAATTTCTCCCATAGACCTTTCGCATTTGTATACTCAATCAATGAAATTATGTTGTCTCTCACAGACTGATGAAGTAATGCAATGCACTTTTGTTCAGCAACAAAACTTTCTACATCTTCATTGCCTTCTATATTTTCATAATCTGATCTTCCCATATTGAAACCATTCTTCATGCTCTTCCAGCTTGGATACGCAAACGCTTTAAGCCATTCTTCAAACCTTTTAGCCCATCTATTGTATTCTTCAATCACCATCAGTTTTGGAGGTTTGTTGTACGTCCCATAAGCACTCTCCACACTCAAAGCATCAGACAGAGTTTTCTTCGTACTCGGATTTGAAACATTTTCATTTGTGTTGTTCGAAGTATCATCTCCTGTGCTTCCCATGAAAGCAAAAATGTCACTGAACGGATTCATAAACTCATCCATCTTTACTTATCTGAAACAATCAACAAACACTTAGAATAATTTTTGAATTTTAACAACAGCAGTTTCAAACGAAATCAGTTCACGCGAAATTATATTTCACGCGAAATTAGAACTCAAATGAAATACCAGCCTTCAAACGAAATACCACTCAAACGAAATAAGAGTCTTTCACATGAAATTGTGTATTCAAATGAAATTACCAAGCGAAATGTAATTTCGTACGAAATTAGCTTGAATTCAAACGAAATTAAGCCAACTTGGTGCGAAATTAGTAATTTCGTACGAAATCCTCAAACGAAATCTGATTTCGTGCGAAATCAGCAACAATTTCAAACGGAATTAACCACAACAAGTAATTTCGTGCGAAATTACAACAGATAATTTTGTGCGAAATTATGATGACATCGGCATGTCGGTCACCTTTTTGTCAAATTGATCAGGTTTTTGTTCGAATTTTGGTCCAATTCTTTCAAGGATTCATTAAAACAGTGTTTTACGTGATATATGTAAAATTCAATCCATTTTGTCCGTTAAATCTCGTTTAATTTTGAAAAGAATGAGTAGAAGTGATGAAAACAAGCTGAATTGGTATAAACTCTTCTTCCTGTGCTCTGATACCACTTGTTGGATCGTCGTGTGACCCTAACGAGTCAATCAGAAGAGTTATACATCAATATCAAAGGCTGAATCAGTGATATCGATGTGAAACAACTTGATTCTCCTTAGTTATCCTTTTATTAATGATTTCAAAGCAATCCTGAACGTTTGACAAACTGGCAGCACCTCGGCTTCGAAATCAAGACCGTTACAAATGAACAAGCAGGTTGGGTATTTATAGATGTGTAATTTCGTACGAAATAGGCATAGGCTAATTTCGTGCGAGATTACCACTGTTAATTTCGTGCGAAATTAACATGAGCTAATTTCGTGCAAAATTACCCATTAACACATAAAACCTGTTTTCCGACCTGCTGAACACTGGTTTATCCTATCTAGACACATGACTCGATACAAGACAAAGTTAACAGACATTTATACACCAACACTTTGGGTAACCCTATAAATACCCCTTGTCACCATCATTCTTTCTACTTTTGGCAACTGACGTCCGACGAGCTCGCTCTCCTCACTTTCTTTCAGATTTCTCTTGATTCCGGTAAGATCTCGTCCCAAATCTTGTACTTCCTTAATCTACACGCACTCCTACACCTTTCTACCTTTTGAATCTCAACTTTTAACCGTGAAATCATCAATATTCAAGGTTTCTAGGATGACGTCATCATGTGTTCTTGAAGAACTTCATGTTTTGGCCTCAATTCACCACGAACAACTTAGATCTAACCGATTTCCACATAAACAAACAAAGATCTTTCATAGATCTAAACATATTCACCATAAAAAGGATTGAAAGATGGTTTTCTAACTTTCTTTCAACTCTTTTACACTCAACGCCTTCAAAACCGATAGAAACGGAGCTTGTGCCGGCCTACTACTCATTCTTGAGGTTGTGTGGCCCAAGATCTGGATTCTATCCACGAGGTTCATCGATCTCGGGTTAAACATGGAACACTGTCTCGAACCGTTGACTGACTGGATTTAGGTGATTCCTGTCCGATCAGGGGAACAAAGTATTGACAAAGTTTTTGTTGCTTAACTCGTTATCAAAACGCCTCGATAAAACGACAAACAATCAAAACAACCAAGTGTAGGACGAACCGGACGACCAGGACGGGGAGCCGTCTGATCGGACTGCTGTCCGAACGGACAGCCAACCCGCATGACTGGGCAACCCGAATGACTTGCACTATGGGTCCCACACTTAACCACTTTTACCAGTATTTGAAGTCTAAGTGTTGAACGAATTGTTGTCCGATCGGACTACCATCCGATCGAACTGCCATCCGAATCATGAAACATTTAAACTTCCACACTTAAATGATTTTCAACATGATCAATGCACTAGGGATGCCACCCGATCGAACTGCTGTCCGATCGAGTGATAACCTGCTGTGAACTTATTCTCACTGAAGTGCCAAACCGATCGGGTTGCCGGCCGATCGAACGACTGTCCGATCGACCGACCTGAAAGTCAAGCCATCATACACAAACACATCCTTCCTAAAGGAAGAAACAATCCACTCGAACAGCCATCCGACCGGACGACTGTCCGAACGGACTACCACTCGCACGACTGGCTGTCCGATCGGATTACCATCCGATCGAACTGTTGTCCGACCCACTTGCACTTTGTATCGTTTTACGCGTCGCTTATCGTTATGCTATCAATCTATTCAGGCTAACCATACTCTCTAGCGCTCCCTTCAATCCATCAATCGTTGTGAGTATACTCGATCCCCTTTTGCTTTATGCACTTTTGGGTGTTACATACGTTACTTATACAAAATCACATCGAACACACTACGCAATACTTTAAACGCTAACCGCTATCGCATGTATACGTGACTAAATGAATGCTTGTTTGTTATGTTTACACATGGAACGTTGTCTACCTGCCTTAGCAATGGTAGTACTATTAGTTTGGACTCAGCACCCGTTCACTCGGGGGTTGTTAAGGACAATTACCTACATGGCTCACAGTGGTGAGTATGTATCGCGAACTGCCTTGGGCAGTCAACCCGCAGTCATTGATATCGATAGGTTCATGTCGATAACTAACATGCCTCATTTCATTCTGTGTACGTGCTGGTTATGCGTAACGCTTTCGAACTCTATATGCTATTATCAAACTTGTATGCTCGCCTTTACACTATGTGTATTGACTTTTACTTTAACGTATGTGACAGGTGCTTTTAAGTTGCTAGGATGCTTAGGTGCATGGTGATGAAATCGAGGCTAGGGAAGGTCTAGAAACAATAAACAATTGTCTGTAATAAAAATCTGAGTTGTCGGAACAGAACAATTTGCCTAGATCTTTTCTGTAATAATTGTATTATCTTATATGACATGGTATGAGACGTGTTGCTCTAAATATTTGGTAAATATAGTTGTTATGGAAACTTCTGGACAATCTGTTTCGCTCAGTGCCGCGCCCCGATGTTTCCGCCATCGGTTGGGGTGTGACATAACAGTTTGGCGAGAAAAGAATAGAGATTGAACCCCGTTATGAGACAAACCGGCTGAGTCTAACCTAGTGTTGACTTAGTGTTTCTTCACTATGTTAGATTATCTTTAATTTTAACACTACATTATAGCTATGACTTTATTTATTAAAATGTTCAACATCCATTTATAGTTTTAACTCAAGGGCAATGATAGCAACCATGGTAAGCGGTCGAAGATTCAAGTTCTTTTGGTTCAACATCCGTTTACAATTTGAAAGGAACATTAAATTCCTTTACATGAAAGAAAGCAAATGAAAGAATTCCATTTCTATTCAATTCTTAACCAAACAAATAAAGAAATGAAGGTTAGATTCCATAACAATTTTTTCTTCTTTCAAGTTGGGCTATATGGAAAGCTTAAAATAACCTTGTTTTTTCTTAACCAAACAAATAAAGAAATGAAAGTCAGATTTATAACAAATTTTTCTTCTTTCATGTTGGGCCATATGGAAAGCTCAGAATAACCTTATTTTCAATCAAAAAAGGTCGGGAGTTCGTGCCATGTTGAAGGTAGTTAAAGCTATTGAGTAATGAGTATCTTGGGCTAAAAAATCGGGCGAACATTGACTTATTGAATGATGCGTCATTGGTCGTTTTGAATTCTTGTAATGTTTGTCGTTATCTTTTTGCTTGTTTTGTTTTTTGGCCCGTTCATGTTGTAGTTGGTTCCTTTAGCCTCTAGCTAGTAGGTCCATTTCTAATGAAATTTCTTCTTTTCGAAAAAAAAAAAAAAAAAACTCCATGACAAATTTTATGGACACGTTAAAAAATGGAATTTAGATTCCAACTCACACACTCTGAAATCTGAATCTCAAGTTTGCCAGTAATTATGATTTCCACATTTCTGTACACTTGACAAAATTGAATATGCCACTAAAAGTCAAATTTTGGGACTCTTTCAACACACATGGTGCAAACTGATCATGAGATTTAACAAGGGAAATTCTACCTAATAAAATTCATATTTAGGAGACACATGGCATCCATCTAGGACCTCTATTCTTTATTTTCCCACCAAAATCACTAGAAATCCATTTGGTGTATCCTATTTGGACTATCCACTTGACTAAAACATGTCAAAAGTGCCATGGCCGACCCTTAGGGTGGATAGGGAGGACCACCGACCAGGGCCTGATACTTCGAAGGGTACGTTATTTTAAAAAAATCCGACATGTAAATGTAAAAATAAATAAAATAATAGGTATACTCATACAAATACCAACATTGGTCCACTTACAAAACTATTTTATGGTTTAGATTAGTTATTAGCCCATTGCCATTAGGTTTAAACCTTTAATGAGCCTAATACCGGCAATGATCTCTAGATCAAGTGGTAGAAGGCTTGCATTTTCTCTTGAGAGATGTAGGTTCAACTCCCACTTGGTGCAGAGTGAGGCACTGATGACTAATGATAGGAGACCCAGGGAAACCTGGGTTGGATTCTTGAGCCAAACGAGTTTTACTGGTAATTTCACCATCGTGCCTACGGGCGGGTGGGTTACTAGGTTTTCCCCGGAATTGCTGGTGGACTCGGGTCACTCTCGGAGTACTGCGTTTGTCCAGTGGGTGCCCCGAGAGTGCTTGGGATTGATTCTGTTGGCCGTTCAAAAAAAATGAGCTCAATAACCAATATCGTTAAGGCCTAAGGGCACGTTTTTTCGAGCTCAAATATGGTACATGAATTCTTAGGGCCGACAAATTGTTATCATATATAAATTTATAACCCGACTCTTTTCATTCTTTATCTCACAATCTCACCGCGCTGATTAGGGTTTCTCTCTTTCTCTTCCAATCAAACAATCCGAAGTATATGTTTCTCAAACAATGTTCCGATTTCCGGTTAACTTCTTCATTTTTTTTTTGTATTAAACATCTTGATTTCATTATTCTGTTCGTCGATTTGTGTTTATATTTTAACTAATATGCTATTTTGATGTAATATGTGGTTTTAGGTTTTGAATATGCAATCGGTTCCATCGAGGTATGTAATCTGTATCATCTTTTGATTGTTCGTTGTTCCACAGATTTCCTCTTTGTATTGTAAAAAAATTTATCGATTAATTCTTTTTTAGGGTTTGTAAGTTTGTATCCATTGATTCTTTTTTAGGGTTTTAAACATCTTTGTTGTTTCAATAAATCTTAATATGTTGTATATGTTTTTTCGATTGAATCTTACTTTTGAACTTTATTCTTCCTTTATCTTTTTGATTCAGTAAGTTTATCTTGAATATGTTATATATTAATGATCTGTCGTAATAGATATGATTTATAAAGTTTTTCTTTGCCTGTTGTGTTTTCGTCAAACTTTACATGTTTTTCGTATTAATTTGTGAAGTTTATGTTTGATCCTTTACTCTTAACATGTTATGTGAATTAATTATGTTCTTATGTTAATCAGTATGAGTTATCCTACTTGGTGTAAATATATGACACGAGTTGATGATGTTATGCTGGTAATTGATATATTTGTTATATTGTTTTTTAGAAATCTTAAAAATCTACTTGATTTATGTTATTGACATAAACAATTTCATAGCATGGGTCTACCCGTGTAATGTTTCATGTCCGTGATAATTGATTTTTCATGTTAATGTTGTTTTTGAGCTTAAGGAATTGATATTGTGATTGATTTTCGGATTATGATTGTTGTGTTTGTAATTTGTTGTTAAGCTAGATAAATTTGTGGAAATTTAGAAGTGTTTGGTTGTTTTTTATTTCATTATGTTGTCGAATCTTTGCTCCACCTTTCTATTGGTTTGTTTGAAGATTGGTTTAATATCATACGAGGTTAATGCCCGCGTAATATGCGGGCTTCAACCAAAACCATATTATTTACTTTGAAATTTAAAACCAGATTTAGCCTTGGTCTTCGCCTTATATAGCCCTCTATATGAGTTTCTTACCCCCATATCGCCAAACCCCTCGTTCAACATTTGTTTAAGACCAAAGTACTTTAATATATTTAAAACAATATCATTTATATATGTTAACAAATACGATGTAAGTAATTTGTTTATATGATATTATAAATAAAATATGTGATGAAATGTTTTCAATCAAATAAAACACAAAAATTGAAATATTATTGAAAATAAAACCACCACTTATTATTCCAAAGGGAGAAACCATACAGGTTGGCGGAAGAGCCTTTATTGTGTAAAACAACATAGGACGCCTAAAATTCGATGATGGCCACTATCATGCCTAAAATTGGATATGGATGGGGAAGAAGAAGATGGAGTTCCATGTCCAATCTTTCTACACAAAGGAAATACAAAGTCCCTTTAATGTCAGGGTGGGTCAAGCGGGTTGGATAACCAGTTGAAACTGCCTGGGTTGATCCACACAACGTTTTTCCCATTTAAACTTCATTATATAAACAATTAAAATGTTACCTACCTTATTACATAAATAATTTATTTGAATATTTGATAAGGTTGTGTGCATAAGAAAAGGACATTTTGAGTGACATTTTATTTGACCTGTTTGAGATACACAACCCAAATCAACCATTTTTATTAGTAAACGGGTCAAAACTGTCATCGCCCTTATTGATATAGACAAAGGATTGAGGATAATACATCTCCTTTTTGAAAACGCTATTTGGTTACATAAATCCCACATATTTACCTGCTTCTTACATTATAATAGACACTCATTAGGTAGTCATATCAGGAAAAATAAAACAAATCAGATCAATAAAATTAATAATGCTTAAAATCATTAATTACCTCTATTTGTTTTTGAAAGAATTAGACATGGTAGATTATTTCACCAAACATTCCAGCTTTCCCCATGATCTTGTAGTAGCTAGGTATCAAAGGGCATCCGCCCTATACCCCTTTAAGCCAGCCGGATTCTTTTTCTGTCAGGTTTCGATCTAACTTTTAGGGTTTCAACCCATTTATTTTTCGATCCTGTCCTGTACGTCTCGTTCCCATACATTTTTTTGGCTCCACATGGATCCTTCGCATTTGAGGTCCATTTGGTCAATTGCCAAAACACATACATTGAGAGATTTATAAATTAATGATTCATGTGGAGTTTTAAACTTAAAACATATACCAGGAGAACCAATAACATCATATTATCTAATACACACTATACAATTATTTTGCAAACATACCTGGAACTCATAAACTACACATTATGTGATGCCAGACTGTTTTTAAGGGGTATGACCAGTCTCTTCCATGTACCTACACATACATATGCATTAGAATTTATGAGCAACCTAAGTCTTCCAGGCCTTAAGTCTCAAGTAGTATATATGCATAATAAAAAAAATACAAGAGACCCCCCTTCAGTTTGCTTCAACTTATAATAGCAGCATTCAACGTGTGAGTGCCTCGGGCCTCAGGTGTGGTTTTTAAAACCAATCCTACAGCGTAAACCAAACCAATGGTTTAGCATTTACTGTTTATCTGTATTTTATTTTTATTTTATTTTTTGAAATATAAAGCTATGGTGATGTTATATTTATCAAAACATACTAATGATACTTAAAAATGATACATTTTTGCTTCAAACCCTCAATTCCGAACCCTGAACCTAAACACTTTGATTTGCAATGTCTAGATACAATTTATTTGACCTATGTTTAACTTTTAATGTGAACCATTTTGACCCGTTAACCCGCCCCAGCCCGTTCATGTTGTGATGTTTACTTGTACACCATAGTTGGCAATAAGACATACCCAATAGGCATGACTTGAAGAAAAATGAATTTCAGTCAATCGTGAGACACAATAAGCTCCATGAAGAAAACATGGTAATGTACCCTCTTAAATCACTTTATTCAGCAAATTAGAATTTATTGTAATAAACAGTTTTGTAATCATGTTTAGCATATTAACTATTTAAAAAAAAGGTAAAAAGAAAAAAGAAAAGTGTGTGTCAACCCAACCAGACGAATCAGGTACTAAAATATTTCCCTTTTGATGACGGAGAGCGAGATGATCCATACGAAGAACAATCACGTAGCAAGTGGAGATGGCAGACGTCTGGTGGAGACGTATGAATAACAACCATAGAGCCACGCAGCTGGAACTATCCACAAACATACTTTTGAACATAGAGTAATAACTGTTAATACCTTTTCTAGGACAATTAGAAAGTGCTAAATACAGCCTCTGAAGTTCCCTTAACCGCACCAACTTCCATTATAGCTGGTCGACCAGCCTACTGCTGAAAGCAATAATAGAAATTATTCAAAAAATAAGTTTTCCAAACATTTTTAACGTTTGTAAACAATAGGGAAACTTACCCTATCACTTGAATTATTATCTTTTACTTCTTTAAAAAAGCGAAGCCCTGCAAACACGAATACAAATACATTACCGGTCGTATATGTATGGTTTGAGATATAAAGAATAACAAAATCTAGGAAGACTAACAAAGAAGGCTTTTAAAGCCAGATGACGACCCTATCTTTTTTCTTGCCTCCACCTTCCATGTTTATGCCCATAACCCCCCTCCTAAGTCCTACCTCACCATGTCTAGACACTTTCGCGAAGTTCATCCACCATCGTCATCTTGGTCAGCTCCCCTCTTCCATTCTCTCACTCCTCTGCCTATTCTTCTCTCCCGCTCACTCTTTCAATCAAACAACAACAAAACATTGACTAAATATGAAACAAAATAGTAAAATGGAAGCATACAGGTTGGCATAAGAGCCTTTATTGTGTAAAACACAAAATCAATTAAATGAAATCAGAATTAAAACAATAAATAAATAAAAATAATGAACCTGATCTCCAGTCGCCGGCGACGCTTTCTTGTGGTTATTCTAGAAACAGAGTTTTAACCTATCAACTACCTTCCGAATATCCGAACTAAGCGTTCTCTCAGAGCAATTTGATGGTATAGAAACCGTGAAGCAGACAAAATACCAGCCAACATATAATAATCTAATTAAAATAAGAGTTTTATAATCAAGTAAGAATCCATGTTCATAAAACCACATGGCTCAAAGAAGTTAAAACAACTTAAAAACTTGCCATAGAAAAGGAAACCGTTTGATTGAATCATTTGAAACCCCAACTCTCTGATAAATCTGGTATCCGAAGTGATGATTGTTCATTAAAAGCAATTATCAACTATCGTCAAATCCCTTATGAATTAGAAAGATATTTAAAATCAATTGTCAACTATCGTCAAATCGATTTCCCATTTTCATGTAAGATGGGCTTCATGAAGAAGAGAAAAAACATAAGAATGACATCATCATTTTAGCATATGAGAATCCATAAAGAACACACTAAATGTTCAACCTTATTCTTTCTTGGTGTAAGGATGTTGGGCGGAAATTATTCTGTTGCCTCAAGTTATCATACGCCCTCTTGATGCGTGTGAAGTGCAATATATTTTAGGTGTATATTTTAAGCCATTTTTACACTTTAGCCAAGTTTTAAATTTATAAAACACGATATTTACTAACACTAAACACACATATGGGCAAGTGCACCCATCGTGGACGTAGTATAGTGTTGGTAAGATACCGAGGTCAAGAACACAAGAGCTTTTAGTACCGGTTTATCCTCAACGTCTAATCAAATCAAAATGTTAGAAAAAAGGTTTTAAACTAAGAAAATAAAACTAACTAAATGCTGAAAAATAAAATAAAATAAAAACAGATAGACAAGATGAATCACTTGGATTCGACTCGTGTGTTAGTATAACCTTTGATTATTTTTGCACTTTTGCACTTGTTTAAGAGATTATCTTAGTTATTGTAGTAGGCCCCTCTTTTGAAGGCGACGTTACCCTCAACCCAGTAGTTTGAGTCAGCAAGGATACAATCCTAAAGGGTCGGATTATTGAAAGATAATTAATTAAGTTATTAATGCAAATTATGGTAGGCCCCTCTTTTGGAGGTGACGTTACCCTCGACTAAGTAGTCTGAGTCAGCAGGGATACAGTCCTAAATAGCCGGGTTATAGTACTAATAGTAGTTTAACTTATGAGGGGATCAAAGAGTTTGGACCCCCGCCATCCAATACCTTTGGGTATTGAAGGAGGTCCTACTAAATTTGACCCAGGTCCCTTGCAGGACCTCTAAACGTTGAACAAGGGCAAGACTCTTACCAAACCGTTCCCTTAACCCCCGACCAGGTAGCCAACATACCTCCATATAGACCGTGGAGATATGAATGGTGAAAATCTTTTATTTTATATAGACAGTAAAATAATGCCAAGACACCACGGACAAAAGATAAGGAAGAATCATCTTCAACATAAGAAACTAGTTATTAAAGTCATTAATACAAAACCAATTAAGAAGTGCAAAAGATTAAAAAAAAAATATTATACTAAACACTTGTCTTCACCAAGTGATGTAAGAGACTTAGGCAAACATGGCCTTGATTGTCAAGAACTCTTACGATCAATCTTGGATCCCGAGACGACTCACACACTCTATGATGGACAATGGATGATGGGTGGTGGATGATGGTGTTGTGATGGTGGTGGGTGGTGGATGAAGTGTGAGAGAGGTGGTGTGCCAAGGGATGAGTTGCAATGGCTCCAAGCACTCCTATTTATAGGCTGAACAGAAGCCTGGGCACGGCCCCGTGTCCGCTGGGCACGGCCCCGTGCCTGTCTGACACTCTCTCTCTTCATTAATTGTAATTCGCAATTACAATTAATGCGCCTGCAGTACTTTGGCCACGCCCCCGTGTTCGCTGGGCACGGCCCCGTGGTAGGCAATAGAAGCTTCTACAGGTTTGTCTTTTCTGCTGCTTCTTGGGCACGGCCCCGTGCTCGCTGAGCACGGGGCGTGTTCAGTCTTCTGTCTTCTCTGTTTTGCTTGGGAGGATGCTGTCGAGGGGTCGGGCAATCCACTTTTGTTCCTTTTCTTGTATTTATGTTAGATTTTGTTGTCTTTTTGCTTCTTTTGTTAATTTGAGCTCATTTAATCCTGAAAATACAAAAGGAAGACAAAAGTACACTTTTTCCAACATTAGTACTTAAAAAGGGTTAGTTTTATGCCTCATTTGATGTAATTTATATGTTGCATTTTACACACATCAAATATCCCCACACTTGAATCTTTGCTTATCCTCAAGCAAAACTCTTTAATATGTGGCTTACACTCCCAAATGGAATGGGTAGAAGAGAAGATTTTGGGCTTGTCCTAGAGTGTCGGGATTTTCCAAGATCGTTTAGGTTTTATTTTTATTTATTTACAATCCTATTCGTTATGATTTATTAAAAACTTTTCATAAGATAAATTATTTATTAAGGCATAACATGCCTTTCTAAAATTCCATTTATATACAAGTTCATATACCTCACGGGGGAAATCACTGACACTCGGCCGAAGGTGTATTTTTAGTGAATCACTCGAGAGCGGCATGGAACTTATTCCTACCATAAGCTTGCCAAGCTATCAATCCTCCTCCTTTTTAACTTTAAACCTTTGTAAATATCAAGAGGACTTTTTGGGTGAAGGGTTAGGCATGGGCTAAAGGTGGGTAAGTGGGTTAGTGGTTAGTAGAAAAAGGGCGAAAGGCGTAAAAAGCGTCGGTTTTCGTAAAACATTTTGTTTTTGTGACTTTTTATTTTCAATGAAGTATTTATTCAAACAAGCTTTTGTTTGAGGAGCTTTGTTTGTTTATTTCCAACTTCATCAAAATATTTTTTTTTCAGGTCACACACAAAAACCGAGCTTTGTTACTAAAATAAAGGGTAAAAAAAATAAAAAGGGTTTTTGGTGGGTAAAAAGGGTTTTGGGTTAAGAAATGAAAAGGTTTAGGCTCAAAGGGGTTAATCTAGGGGGAATTTTTTGGTAGGTGAAAAGAAAAAAATAAAAATAATGGTGTTGAAAGAAAAAGGGGTAGTCCTAATGTCTCAATCATTTACTTACTTGGGTTTAAGTTGGTAAGGACCGGGAATGAATTGTCGTGGCAAGTTCTAGAGTCGTAAGAACCAAGCGGCTATTCACACAAGAAACGAAAAATGAGCATTTAGCGTAAAGATGTATGCTCAATAAAGGCTCAAAACTCACTTTTTGTGGGAATGGGTTTTTATGTGATCAAGTATATATAATCAATTTTTAACTAAGCTTGTTATGCCGTTTCATAATTTTCTTATGTTGGTTCTTTTTATCACGACGCTATCGGTTGTAAACTTGTAAAAATATAACCTTGTTAGACTTAGAATTCCCAGCTTAAACTTAGACAAGTAAAAAAATGATTTTTTTTTTTGGGAAAAAATTTGGGGTGATTAGCGGTTCCAATAGAGTTTTGTGAAAGACTTGTTATTAGGACTTGCAAAATTCAAGGTTTTAGCACCCCCCACACTTAAATTATACATTGTCCTTAATGTGTCCCAAAAATAAGTTTTTAGGTTAATTGAATGTGTAAAATGGTGTTACAAGCAAAAATTTATGTTACTGGCAGTCTGGACACGGCCCCGTGGTGACCGGGCACGGCCTCGTGTTCAGGTGCCAGTAATAACAATTAAAGAAAAGAAACAGAAGCCTGGACACGGGGGCGTGTTCAGTTAACACGGCCCGTGTCTAGTTACCTGAACTGGGCATTTCTCTGCAGGATGTTCAGCACGGGGCCGTGTTGGCTGGACACGGCCCGTGCTGAGCTTACTGTAATGAAGAAATTGTTATCGGATGGCCTTGTTTTCGTGCATGGGGTCATGTTTCTCGTTTCCCTTGTTATCCTTGACCATCCCGAGTGTGTTTTTATTCCTGCAAATTAAAACTAAAAGATTAAACTAAACTAAGGATAGTTCCGCGGAATGCCTCCGTGGTGCGCCACGTTTATAAGGGGTCCTTGGCTAGACCCAAGGTGAGGTTATATGTTTTCTGAGTGGGATGTTTTGCATCCCATGTTGCACTGTCGGAGAGCATCATCCAAACTCGAATCAATAACCTTCATGTAATTGACCGGGTCATCGTCCTCTATCCTTTTTCCAACCCCGAACTTCACTTCATTATCCCCATATTTTAAAGTGAGGGTTCCGTCATTCATGTCCACCACTGCTTGTGCGGTGGCTAGAAATGGCCTCCCTAGTATGAAGGGGACTTCGATGTCTTCTTCCATATCAAGTATGACAAAGTCGGCTGGGTAGACGAAATTGTCGACCTTGACTAGTAGATTTTCAGCGACACCTTGTGGGAATTTGACGGATCGATCAGCAAGTTGTATACTCATTTTTGTAGGACTCGTTTTTCCCAAGTCGAGTCTTTTGAACATTGATGCGGGTATCAGGTTAATGCTAGCCCCAAGGTCGGCTAGTGCGTTACGAACGGGGGAATTCCCGATCGAGCAAGGAATTGTGAAGCTTACAGGATCAATTTTCTTTTGGGGGAGTTTGTTGAGCACGAGAGCAGAGCATTCTTCGCCTAAGTTAACTAATTGCAATGTTTCAGTTTTCTTTTTATGAGTGAGGAAGTCCCTCATGAATTTTGAGTATTTGGGCATTTGGGTTAGGACGTCAATGAAAGGAATGTTGACATGTAATTGTTTTAGTAGATTTTCGAATTTTGCGAACTGCTCATTAGTCTTTTGACGGATTAACCTACCGGGGTACGGAACCGGAGGAGCCTTGGTGGGCTCTGGTGGTGGAGGAGTGACCTTCTCTTGCTGTGGCGGAGATACGACCTCCTCAATAGGTGGTGGCCCTTATGCGGGACCCACGGTACGGTTCCGTAGAGTGATGAGATGAACTTGTGCCTTTGGGTTCGTTTCGGTATTACTTGTTAGCGCGCCTTGCGGTCTCTTTGAGAAATTTTGGGCTAGTTGATTTATTTGTTTCTCAATGTTTTGAATACTAGCTTGTTGATTTCTAAAATTTGATTCTAATTGTGAAAACCTATCCGAGTTTTTCTTTTCAATGTCGGAGATGAGGCGAGATATAGTATCTTCAAGCCTTTCTCGTCCACCTTGTTGTTGAGGGAAATTTTGTGACTCATTTCTTGGTTGTTGAAAGTTTGTTCATTGGTTTATGCTTTGTTGGTTACTACCATTGCCGGGTTCTCTCCAACCAAGGTTAGGGTGATTTCGCCATCCTTGGTTGTAGGTGCCCGTTGGAGGACCCGACGGCCTAGGTCTATTATCAATGTAGTTACCGACTCTTGTTGATCATCTGTTTCTTTCATACAACTCCAATTTTCATGTGGCCCACCACACCCTTCACAAGCCATAACCGAGACCGTTTTGTCATTTCTAACTTTTTAATTTTTGAAGAAAGGGCCTCGATTTGGGCTTGCAAAGAAGTGCTTTCATCAACCTTATGGGCGCCCGGGGCAATAGATTTATTGCCTCGGGGAGTGTGCCACTGAAAATTGGTTTGAGTAATTTCCTCAATTTGATTATATATTTCGTGCGGGCGGCGATTACCTAAAAGTCCCCCGGAGCTAGAGTCAAGTGTTTGCCTTGTGTGTGGCAATAATAGAAAGTGGATACTTGTTGCCATATCGTAAGGCCGTGATGTGGACACTTTCGCAATAGCTCCTTGAACCTTTCCCAAGTTTCATATAAGGATTCCCCGTCCTCTTGTGAATATGTATTAATTTCAGTCATTAATTTAGCCGTTTTAGCGGGAGGGAAATACTTATATAGAAATTTTTGGGCTAGTTCATCCCAGGTGTTTACCGATCCAGCTGGGAGGGCGTTAAGCCAAGCCTTTGCTCGGTCTTTTAGTGAAAAAAGAAACATTCGTAGGCGGATGGCGTCATTTGATGCTCCATTGATCCGAAAGGTGTCACATATTTCTAAGAAATTAGTAATATGTAGGTGGGGATCCTCGTCCGCAAGCCCATGGAAGGTTGCAGAGTTTTGAAGCATCTGTATCAAATGCGGCCGAAGTTCGAAGTTATTGGCTTCGACATTCGGTGCATTGATAGCGGCGCCGAGATTACCTACGGTGGGTCGTAGGTAATCCATGAGGGTACGTTGGTCCGCCATTGGAGGTAGGTTCCCCGAAACTTTATCTTGGTTTTTAGCTTTTAATCTTTTTCTGAGAAAGCGTTCGGGTTCTTTGAGAGGTTCTTTTATGTCTTTGTTAGAACTGGAGCTCATACACTACGTAGAGGTGGCGTCTGGTTCCAAGTCCTGCAACAAAAACAAAAAAGAATGTTGGTCAGAAAGTTCACCAAGGCCCCGTGCTCGGTGAACACGGCCCGTGGTCGGAGTTACAGTGATTGTTTTCCGGACCCCTGTTACTGGAGAGTTGGACACGGCCCCGTGTTGCACCGACACGGCCCCGTGGTCAGCCTTCTGTAACTCGGAAAACTAAAAACTGCCAGTAAAACTGCTGGGCACGGCCCGTGTCCGACCAGGCACGGCCCGTGCTGAGCTCTGCAGAAGCTGAAAAACTAAGAAAATCGTAAAAAATAAAAAAGAAAATAAAAAAGAATGATTAGGCCGTTGATTCTTAACTTTCTTAAAATCCTTGTGTCCCCGGCAACGGCGCCAAAAACTTGATGCGTGTGAAGTGCAATATATTTTAGGTGTATATTTTAAGCCGTTTTTACACTTTAGCCAAGTTTTAAATTTATAAAACACGATATTTACTAACACTAAACACACATATGGGCAAGTGCACCCATCGTGGACGTAGTATAGTGTTGGTAAGATACCGTGGTCGTCCAAGGACACAAGAGCTTTTAGTACCGGTTTATCCTCAACGTCTAATCAAATCAAAATGTTAGAAAAAAGGTTTTAAACTAAGAAAATAAAACTAACTAAATGCTGAAAAATAAAATAAAATAAAAACAAATAGACAAGATGAATCACTTGGATCCGACTCGTGTGTTAGTATAACCTTTGATTATTTTTGCACTTTTGCACTTGTTTAAGAGATTATCTTAGTTATTGTAGTAGGCCCCTCTTTTGAAGGCGACGTTACCCTCAACCCAGTAGTTTGAGTCAGCAAGGATACAATCCTAAAGGGTCGGATTATTGAAAGATAATTAATTAAGTTATTAATGCAAATTATGGTAGGCCCCTCTTTTGGAGGTGACGTTACCCTCGATTAAGTAGTCTGAGTCAGCAGGGATACAATCCTAAATAACCGGGTTATAGTATTAATAGTAGTTTAACTTATGAGGGGATCAAAGAGTTTGGACCCCCGCCATCCAATACTGATGTGCTAAATGTGGGTTAATTAAAACAACTAAAATTACCCTAATTCTAGACTCTCTAAGCTTTAAATTTATAAAACTAAGACTCGATCTAAACCCTAAACCACACGACCGGCAAGTGAACCGATCAATGTAGTAAAGCTAAAGCAAGTCCGAGTATCGAACCCACGAGACTCTACTGATTACGCTACGACTCTATCTAGACTAAGACTGACACGACATACTAAATTGTTTATTAATTGGGGGGGGGGGTTTCTAAATATCCTAAATAAAATAATAAAATAATGCTAGAAGACTAAACACGAACTCGAACGAAGGTTTTGACCAGCGGTGATGAAGACTACCTAGGCTAGACGCAAGCTAAACTCAGGATGGATTTCTATTTGATAGTTTTGTGGTGTGGAACCGGGATCTTTAAATGCTAAACCTATTAAGACACCACTAAGCCCCTCAAACACTCTCAAGGCGATTCTTGTGGCACTACCTAGGATGTTATGCTCACCGGTTTTCTAGATTTTCCTTTCAGTCCTCTAGTTTCTTGAAAGTGCCTATGTAAGACGCTCTACCTTGCCACGCGAACGTCTAAAGCAACTACGGGTTTTAATCTTGGTTTAATAGACAATGGAATGTTAAGGACTTATAACCAAACCGAGACCTATTAATACCCTCGAGCCTCACAGCGACGAGTTTAGCAGCACACTTGATTTTATTAAATTACCGAATATTGTTTCTAAGGTTACTTCACGTGATTTTCACCCTAAAGGATTAGAGATTTATTATATGATATAGACACTCACCAAAACCTAAAACCCTAGCCCGACTCTATTCCGTGATAAAGACCGTCACCAAGAATCAAACGAAGCAATAAACAACAATTAAACAATCACAAGCACACATATGCACCAAGTTAAATTCCCATAGCGTTTACAATACAAGAAAGATCCACAACCACGACAAAAATCAAATAAAAAATCCAAACTTTGTTATGCCATAGTCATTAGCCTAGGTAGTTTACGGTTTTTTAGCCGGAAAACATAATCAAGAATGTAAACAAAGTCATACTAAATTCTGAATTCATCATGCAACAAAATATAAACGAACGAAAACAAAGAAACAGGAGGTTTAAACCCGTAATCTCTACTCCCGAGCGCTCCAAGATGCTACCCGATGATTCCCAGCAATACCGTAGCCTTCAACAGTCTTCAACAGCCTCCAAAGGTCGCCTAAGAACTCGAAATTCGTCTATTGTTCGTTTTTTTCCGGCTGATGAAGATGATAACCTTATATAACTTTCAAAAACCCTACTAGCCGTTAGCTGCTGCTTGGAGTGCATGTTTAACCAATTCTCGCGGCCCGCATGAGATGAAATGGTAAGTCTACGCGACCCGCTTGGAAGTTCAAAACCGGAAACCATTTTTATAACTTTCGCGGCCCGCTTTGATGTATGGGATAAGTTGATGCGGGCCGCCTGGACTTAAACAACTCTGAATTTTCTTTTTAAGTTAATGCGGCCTGCCTGGAGATCCTTATAAGCTTATGCGGCCCGCCTGGGAGCTCTAGAACTGCATTTTCTCTTCGTTTCAGCTCCCGACTCCTCGATTTCCGTTCCAGCCTTCCGCCTTTCCAGATTCTGACTCGTTTTCGCTCCTTTTGGCTGTAAAGACCTAGAAAAACAATTAAATCAAAAGTATGTACAATCTATCTAAAAACGATACTAAAAACGAATAACTAACGACTAAAACCGACGCGAATACCGATGTATTTTACAATACATCAAATATCCCCACTCTTACTCTTTTTTCGTCCTCGAAAAAGAATTATGCAAACGGAATCATAATCAAGATAGTCGTTCCGGCCAAAAGCTTATGTTCATTCATTAAAATCGAGACATGTGTTAGTTGCGATTGCAAGTATTTCGATCCTCTTAAACCCAAACCCGGTTCCGAGCCCTTATCATGCAATTTAGGTTCAAATATGGGTCAATCCACCTAGGGTCTCACACTAGAAATCGCATACCCATCTAATCCCACCTCAAACTTATAGGACAAAAAGAACGATCATAGACCAATTCCCAACCGTTTTATATCAAAACCAAGAGAGTTTACAATCAGATTTTTTTTCTTTTTCGTGAGGCTAGACGGTGCTTTCCCAAAACAAGAGGCAATCCGGCTGTAGAGTCGCTATCCCCAACCACAGACTACTTAGTTTCGGTACTTTTTATTATTTTTTTTCTTTTTATTGCTTCGCACGGTCGATTTCACACACCCTAGCGGTAATCCGGCTGTAGAGTCGCTATCCCCAACCCAGACTACATAGAAGTGGCTACTTTCATTTAGTTTCTAGCTCACTTTTATTCTATTTTTTTTCCGCATGATCACAAACTCTAACGGCTCTAACTTATAACGGTGCCCCTTATGTTATTTTTGGCAGTTTCAACTTCCCCACTTTTCCTAGATGAGAACCCACTAGTAGACTGACATTAAGTATATTAAGATCAAAGGAACTCAAAACCGAACCGAGCCTACCCGCATATCCCAAACTAGACACAAGCTCAATTAAATTATCTCATATTATTATTATTTGCACCAGAACAAAAACTCGACTTTTCTATCATTTTCCGTTTTTATTTTGCAAACTTCTTATTTTCAAAAGACATTTTCATTTTTTTTAATTTTTTTTTTGGATTTTTGAAATTTTTTAATTTTTTTTTGTATTTTTCGACCTTTTATGACTCAAGACTCACTAACTAACTAAACGAATCACGACTCAAATGTCCCATCCCCACACTTAAATATTGCATTGTCCCTAATGCAAGGATGAAAGCATGACTCCTAAAACCTAAAAACAAAATAAATAAATAAATATACAAGTGTACAAGTGGAACGACTTAGCTGAATAAATATGTGAGACTGTTAGTATGCCATTCGTTACCACACACGCCCTCCAATCCAAAACGCGCTCAACAAACTGTACTAACTCGGACACGCAAACGGAAGCGGCACCAAAATCAACCTAACACTCAAAGCATACCAAACCAAAATAATATATATCATCACAAAACCATACAAGTATCAACCAACCCAAAACCCTACCAACCAGTGTATAATATCAGTACAGACCGAGATATGAGGATCAAAAACAGCATAAAATAAAACAAAAGATATATAAGCTCCAAAAACACCGCTGCACATCCTCACGCTCCTCCTGCTCCACCCTGCTGTCCCTCTGCAGGCTCCTCCTGCCCACCAGCTGCACCCTCCTGCTGTGGCTGCCAAAATGGTGGTGGCTGCAAGTGGAAGTGATCATAAATAACCTGTAAACCCTCACGCATCTCCTGCCTCACCTGCTCCACTCTATCATACAAACCCTCCAATGTCAACGGCTCTGGCCGCGGCTGCCTAGTAGGGCGCTCACGTGCCGGCAACTGATGCCTCTGCAGTGGCGCCCGAATACGCTGTGGGATCGCACCCTGCATCGCCTCTGCGGCGGCTGAACCTGGTGGAGGTGGCACCTGCTGCCCCTCAATCACGGCCTCCCATGCCGGTGGCGTAGCCACTGTCACTATCCTCGCCAACTGTAGACTCTTCAGCTCCATCAATGATGAAGCTGGTCCTGTACGCATCAAATCAGGCGGGAAATCAGCAAACACACCTAAATTGGCCGCTAACATCGTAATGTATGGCCCACCATATAACCTCGCATTTTTACCTCCCTTCTTCGGCCTTGCTAAAGACCACGCCAAAATACTCGCCAGATTCGTTGGCCTCCTCTCAACCATACACATCAGATAGAACAGACTATGCCGGTTCACCTTATCCCCCTCGTACCTACCAATCAATGTCGCCGCTAATATCTTATGTACAAACCTATAAAGCGGATCTCGAATATCAGATGCTACCATATTGCCCGAATATGGTGTGGTAGCAATAGTCGCCCAAAATCTCTGCAAATCCCCCGCCATCACACAAAACTCCTTTTCCTCCTTCACTACATATCTCAACAAACCCCTGAACTCATCCGACTCAACCTCCTGACACGAATAAAATCCAGTTGCCTCAGCGAATTGTGGCAGTGTCATATTGAAAATCCTCTTACCCAGCGAAAACGAAACCACATCCGACTCATCAAAACCCCTGGATGTCTATAATAGAACGTGGAATGAAACTCCAAGGTGAGCTGGTAATACTGTGGCGCGTCACATTCTAACGCCATCCTAAACTTCAAACCCAACAACTGCTCTAACCTTTCAACCTGTCCCAGCTGTCTCACTAGATCCCAGTCAATCCTTCGAAATTCTAACAGATTCAGCTTCTTAATTCGATCATACTTCAAATACTCAGCTGACCCAAACGTAAACCGTAATAACGGGCTATCCCCCAACCTATCACTCTGACCGTGTGGAGTCCCGTTATCCCGATATGTGATCTCCCTAAGTACTGGAGCAACCGACTGCTCCTGAACTGCCGCCTGGGCCCTAGTACTGCGCCTCTTGCGCTTCACTCCTCGAGATGACCCCTCACCTGACATCATGTTCAAAACAAATCAATAAACATGCAAAACAGGTGAACAGTTAGTAAACACAAGCTATTTTTGGTATTTTTGAATTTTTTGATTTTTTTTTGGAATTTTTAAGAATTTTCCTGATTTTTTTAATAAAATAATAATATAATAATATACAATCGAACGACGGCCGTATAGCATTTCGTTCGCGGCCGTTGATCGATACGAGTGACTAATCGCAAATCTACTTGAAAATAAACCGAACTTCGCCCGAATGGAGATTGAGTACGGGCGAAGCGGCTTAAAATCAAGCGATGCAATAATACGCGCAAAACGACACTCACACGACTCAAACATGACTCAAACGACACATAACACACTAAACATACCTAAATGACGCAAAACAACGCACATCGACCCTAAAAACGACACTTTTGACGGAAATTACAAAAATTTACACTTCTACCCCCTCCCGGCACTTTGCTCGCCCTCGAGCAATCCCAAGTGCCGAGAAAATCATCACAAACTTCAATGTGGAAGCAACAGAAGCGGCGCGCGAGATTTTTGTGAAAAATATAGCCTTTATGTAAAAACCGCGCAAACGTATCCCCACACTTGAAATTTATAATGCCCCAAAACAACCGCCCGCCAAAACTCATTCAATCATGTCAAACAAACCTGTCCTGTATTATGCGGACAAAACCATCCCCCCCTGTATACCTCTCATAACCCCTGTTCGCACATCGCTCAAATCAGCAACCCATAGCAAAGAATTCAACACCAACCCAGACCAAAATCCCATACTCAGAACCTACTAACAAACTGACAACGATTTCACTGTCCTAAAACATACTGACGCTGACTGACCCGAACCACATACTAACACAAGACCTGACCCATACTTAGAACCGACTAATAGACTCGACATGACAAAAAATAAAAGAAACACATTTAACGACAGAAGTATTTCAGGATACATACCTTAGAAGCGACCGAAATAAACCTGACAGTGGGGCGAAATGGTGACCGGACAGTATGCGGGTGATGGTGGTTATCAACGGCGAAGAGTTGGTGGTGAGTGGTGATGATGGAGGTGGTATGGTGATGGTCGGGTAAACGGTGGATGAAGATGGTGGTGGTCAGTGACGGGGTGAATGGTGGTGGTGTATGGAGGTGAGTGGTTAAACGGACAGCAACTGTAAATGGTGGACCGGCGGGGTAAGTGGTGATGGGTAAGCGGGTGTTGCAGATGTGAGTTGTGGTGGGTGGTTGTAAATCGCCGGAGATGAAAACAGTGGTGGGGTGATGTAATCGCCAGTGGTGGGGTGAAATGAAGTTAGGGTTTCGAATGGTGAACTTTGGGGGTTTTAATCTTTGCTGCCGACAGACATGATTCACGCGGCCCGCGTGAGTTATAAGGACAAGTTAATGCGGGCCGCGAGCACCTGTTTGATTTCAAAATATTTTAAGCCCAAGCGGGCCGCGTTAACTAGAGAGGAACTATTACGCGGGCCGCCTGGACAGCTAATTACAGCAAATTTTTTTGACAGTAGCAGCAGTTTGCAGCAAAAGTTATGTTTTAAATCCCCAAAGTACCCCCGGTCATTATTTTTGCGTTTTTACTGTTACACGTACCTGGGAGGTTGCTCGGTAGTCGATTTCGGCCACGAGAAGGATGATGTACCTGCAAAATACTCGACAAGACACGAAACAGACACAAATACGACACTACGATAAATGAAGCAAAAACACCTAAAACACTAACTAAAGACACGACACGGACAACGACTCAATGTACAAACTCTACACTTGATTTTTCACTCAAGAACCTACGTGGTGGTGCTAGGCGAGTCCGAAAGAGGAACGGTTTCCTCTTCGGCGGTGTCGATGGACCCCCTATGTAGTGCTTCAACCTATGCCCATTCACCTTCCACGAATTCGAACTCGCTTCATCAAACAACTCGACGGTACCGTACGGGAAAACCTCCTTCACGACATACGGCCCGGACCATCTCGACTTCAACTTTCCGGCAATCAACTTCAACCTGAATTAAACAAAAGCACTTGATCGCCCACTTTAAACTCCTTCAACTTCCGCAACCTTCTATCATGCAAAGTTTTCGACTTTTCCTTGATACTCCAAGAACGATCATACGCGGCGTCACGAAGCGCCTCCAACTCATGAATTTGGAAGAATCGTCTCCTAGCGGCCTCGGTCAAATCTAAATTCACCGTTTTGAGCGCCCAAAGAGCCCGATGCTCTAATTCGACCGGTAAATGGCACGCTTTCCCATAAACGATCATAAACGGTGTCGTTCCTAATGGCGTCTTGTAGGCGGTGCAGAAGGCCCATAACGCATCGTCCAACTTGTCGGACCAATCCTTCCAACTCTTACCTACCGTCTTCTCCAAAATCCTCTTCACTCCTCGATTCGCGTTCTCCACTTGACCGCTTGTTTGCGGATGGTACGCGGTAGACAAGCGGTGCGTAACTCCATACCTCTCCAACGCCTTTTCCATCACCGTATTGAAAAAATGCGTACCGCGATCACTAATAATTGCTTTAGGAGTACCAAATCGCGTAAACAACTTCTTCAAGAATCTCACCACCACTCGTGCGTCGTTTGTGGGCAAAGCTTGAGCTTCCACCCACTTCGAAACATAGTCTATCGCAACGAGGATGTACCGATTCCCACTCGAAGATGGAAATGGCCCCATGAAATTGATGCCCCGAACGTCAAAGACTTCCAACACTTGAATAGGATTCTGGGGCATCTCATCCTTGGATGAGATGTTGCCGGTCCGTTGGCATCGGTCACATTTTCTCACAAAGTCGGCCGCATCATCTACTACTGTCGGCCAATAGAAACCACAATCAAACACCTTCTGTGCAGTCACATGCGCACCATGGTGTCCTCCAGTCAATCCCTCATGGACATGGCGAATAATGTCCCAGCCGTCCTCTCTACTCACACATCTCCTCAAAACTCGATCACCGCCTATCCTGAAGAGATAGGGATCGTCCCAAATGTACTTCCGCGCATCATTCATAAGCTTCCTCCTCTGCAGGCAATGCGTACCCTTAATCACGAACCCGTTAGCCAAATAATTGGCTAGATCGCTAAACCACGGTAAATCCACGGCCCCTGCCGTAACAGCATCAACAGACTCGTGAGGGAATCTGTCTCCTATCGCCTCCTCACGAATCTCCTCTCTTTTCGGATCCTCTAAGCGGGACAAGTGGTCCGCCACCACATTCTCTGCCCCTTTCTTATCCTTAATTTCAATGTCGAACTCGGAAAGAAGCAGAATCCATCGTATAAGGCGCGGCTTCGCGTCCTTCTTCTAGAACAGGTAACGCAGAGCGGAATGGTCAGTAAACACGACAGTTTTCGAAAGAACGAGATAAGAACGGAACTTGTCGAATGCAAACACCACTGCTAACAACTCCTTCTCTGTCGTGGTGTAATTCTCCTGGGCATCATTCAAAGTTTTACTCGCGTAGTAAATCGGGTGAAAATGCTTCTCCCGTCTCTGTCCTAACACCGTGCCAACTGCGTAATCACTCGCATCGCACATCAGCTCGAATGGTAAGCTCCAATCAGGCGACATAAGGATCGGTGCACTCACTAACTTCTCCTTTAGAAACTCGAACGATCGAAGGCACTCCTCGTCAAAGACGAAAGGAACGTCCTTCTCCAACAATCGCGTCATGGGGCGTGTGATTTTGGAAAAATCCCTAATAAAGCGCCTATAAAATCCCGCATGACCGAGAAAACTACGAACCGACTTGACACTAGTCGGCGGAGGGAGCTGGCTGATCGTATCTATCTTCGCCCTATCAACCTCAATACCAGCTCGCGAAATCTTGTGCCCTAGCACAATCCCCTCAGTCACCATGAAGTGACACTTCTCCCAATTCAACATCAGCTTCGTCTCCACACATCTCTTCAACATCCTCTCAAGATTCATCAAACACTGATCGAAAGAACTACCGTACACTGAGAAATCGTCCATAAAAACCTCCATCGAACTCTCGACCATATCCTGAAAGATCGCGATCATACAACGCTGGAATGTAGCAGGAGCGTTACATAGCCCAAACGGCATGCGTTGGTACGCGTACGTGCCGTATGGACATGTAAAAGTGGTTTTCTCCTGATCCTCTGGTGCAATAGGAATCTGGAAATAACCCGAAAACCCGTCGAGAAAGCAATAGAACTGCTGACCCGCGAGACGCTCAAGCATCTGATCAATGAGTGGGAGCGGAAAATGATCCTTACGAGTGGCGTCATTTAACTTTCGATAGTCAATGCACACACGCCAACCCGTAACAGTACGAGACGGAATAAGCTCATTCTTCGAACTTAGAACAACCGTCATCCCCCCTTTCTTCGGGACGACCTGCGTAGGACTCACCCAAGCTGAATCAGAAATAGGGTAGATCAAACCAGACTCTAACAGCTTCATCACCTCCTTCTTCACTACCTCCTGCATGTTCGGATTCAAGCGACGCTGCGGCTGCACTACAGGCTTGTAAACATCCTCCATCAGAATGTGATGCGTGCAAAAAGTAGGGCTGATGCCTTTGATATCGGATAACCTCCAGGCAATCGCATCACTGTGCTCTCTAAGCACCTCAATCAACCTCACTTTCTCCTCCTCTGTCAACTTTGAAGATATGATGACAGGCATATTCGGCTTCTCTCCTAGAAATGCGTACTCGAGATGTGATGGAAGAACCTTAAGTTCTAAAGGCGGTGGAATCTCTACAGGAGTACTCTCATCACTAATCGCATCGAGCTCTAACGGCTCATGAACACTCAACTCATCACTCTCGTCCAACTGCTCCTGCTCTACTTCTTCAACCTCCTCCTCATCATGCTCGTCAACAACTCCCTCGCCTACTAAACAGCTCCACTAATGTACTCAAGACACGTGTCGACGCAAGATATGAATGAATTGAGAAAGTAAACGGAATGACACGGCCCGATATCATCATCTCGACCTCCAGGATGCTGCATCGCTCTATCGATCTCAAATGTGACAATCTCGTCACCCGCACGAAGAGAAATCTTACCGTCAAAGACGTCGATGATCGCCTTTGCGGTTCGAAGGAATGGACGGCCCAGAATAATAGGAACTCTCTCATCGGCCTCCATGTCGAGCACAACGAAATCCACCGGAAACACAAATTTATCAACCTTCACCAACAGATTCTCTACTATCCCACGAGGATACTTGACTGATCGGTCAGCCAAGGACAGTGACATGCGTGTGGGTGTAAGCTCTCCTAGACCAAGTCGCTCATACAACGAAAACGGCATCAGATTGATGCTGGCCCCTAAATTGGCTAAGGCGTGAGCAGGGGTAACGGCTCCCCCGAAGAAACATGGAATCGTGAAAGTACCAGGGTCGGTCAATTTCTCTGGTAGCTTATTCAAGACTACCGCAGAACAACCTCCTGTCAACGGAATATTCGAAAGCTCACCGATTCTCTCCTTACGCTTCAAAAGATCTTTGAGAAATTTAGCATACTTAGGCATAGACTGAAGCGCCTCGATGAACGGAAGATTGATTTTCAACTGTGTAAACATCTCAAGGAATTTCCCGTATTCCTGAGCATGTTTCTGCTGCATGGCATGGGTGGGGTACGGAAGGCGAGAATAATCAATCACCGGTGCCGGCCGAACCTTCGTCGGCTGCTTCTCTACTCTCTTCTCTACTGGCGACTCCTCGGCGTGTGCTGTACTTGCTGGGGCTAGCCTCGTGTGCACCTTGCCTGGAGCCTCCATCTCGATCTCCTCATCGACTTCATCCTCTTTCTCCTCCTCAACTCTCTCTCTCACAACCTCTCCCAAACTCTTCCCACTACGGGTCGTAATCGCATTCGCTGACTGATTCGCGGGATTCGTGAAAGTGTTTCCCGAAAACTGACCCGGCGGGTGCTCCTGCAACTGCTTAGTAAGCCCACCCACTGTTCTCTGAAGATCAAGAATGGCGGCCTGCTGATTCTTGAGCTGAAGTTCATTATTTTTATTAGTCTGCTCCTGATTTTTAACGAATGCCTGAGTCTGCGTCATCATCTGAGCGAACATCTCCCCCAACCTGCTCATACTACCCTCAGGAGCCTTTCCACTACCTTGACTCTCCTGAGTCGATCCTCCACTCGCAAACTGCCCACTCGAACCTGACCCACTAAACTGCCCTGAACCAGAACTCGTGTAAATAACGGGCCCTCTACTCTGATACTGACCAGATGGAAATCCAGGAGGATTTCCAGACGAACGATAGCCACTCGAATTACCACTACCGCGCCAGCTGGAATTAGAATTATTGAACGGATTCGTGGGGCCCCTAGACTGACCGGCTATGTACTCCACCTGCTCAAGGGTGAGGGTAGGACAATCGATAGTATCATGACCTCCTCGACAAACCTCACACCTATCCACTTTCTTCTTTATCTCGTTCAACTCCTGCCTCATCTCCTGCCTCAACTCCTGCCTCAAATTCTCGACTACAGTAGCTACCGATGGATCCAAGCTAACTTGGTTTACCCCTCGACCGGCCGAGGTGGTACGCACAGGAATGGAAGTCCTGCTGGTAGTGCTGTAGTCCATATCAGAGTGGGCAAAGCTCTCAAACAAATCATTGCACTCAGCCACCGTCTTCTTTCCCATAAGCTGACCTCCTGCTGACGTATCGAAGCGAGCTCTAATCTCAGGAGTAAGACCATTGTAGAATTTCTCTACTAACGCCCAATCGGATAGACCATGCTGAGAACAACGGGATATCAGGGTCTGAAAACGCTCCCAGGCTAAGTGATACGGCTCATCCGACTCCATACGAAATGAGTGAATCTGGTCACGAAGGCGAGACGCCTTGGCTGGTGGAAATTACTTGGCTAAGAATGCATCGCGAAGACCTGCCCAAGTATTGAAGGTGCTAGCGGGTTGGGAATCGAACCAGACGACTGCGCGTCCAGCGAGTGAGAACGGAAAAACCTGAAGACACCTAGTATCAAGATTGACACCCTCAATGGAGAAGGTGCTGTAGAGATGAGTTATGCGATTGATATGAGCGGGTGCATCCTCGTCGTCACGACCATGGAATTGACATGAATTGGTGATGGCGGTCATGATGTAAGAAGGAATCTGCCAAGACCTATCATTCGCGATGTTCGGAAGGGTGATGGGTGATGTAGCTCCGGTGAAACCGGTGGTAGCCTGCTGGTAAACGGTGCGGTTCGCCAGAGCGGGTGGAGGACTAGGTGTACGAGAACGGGAGGGTGGTGGGGAAACGTGGGGTGATGTCTTTGGTGAAAGTGGAAAATCGAGATCAGGGGTGGAATGTGAAAACGAGAGTGAGTTAGAAGAACTTACCTTGAGTGCAGAAGATGAGACGGAAGTCTTGATCGCAAACGGAAGCGGTGGTGGACCCTGCGAGCGCGTATGGGGCATCAACTGCAAAAACCGAGAACAAACAAGTAAGAAGACTCTACTAAACGACTCGACTAACTATAAAAGACACTAAATTACTTAGACACCTACGACTCAAACAAAATAAACAACTAGCACGTAATATGTCAAGTAAGTCCAAACTGTTGGGATTGAACCCTATCAGAGGAACATATAATGTAAAGCCAAAACTGGATCAGCTCAGTGGATTCAAAATAAGCAGATGCTGATATACATATCTCTCCCCTTGAAAGTGATTACAACAACTGATGACCTCCTATCTGCTGATCTTACTAACTGCTGACCAATAACTGCTGCTCAATTAAAGATCTGATGAAGACTCAAGTCCTGCTGATTCAATCTACTGCCTTGAGTCAAGCACTGCTGATCCGGACAAGTGCTGCTGGATTCACAGCAGTAGAAGGTTGCAGCAGTTGTTCTATAGTCTGTTATGTAATAGAATGTAATAGCAGTAGTTAACACAAGTAGTGTCTGTGTAGATCAGAGGTTAGAGTTTGTTAGGAGGTTAGATGACACTTTCATGGTGATGTCAGCTAAAGATGCTCAGTAGTTTGCAAGTGCTTATAAATATCAGCTCTTCACATCATTCGTCTTCTTTGCACGAACAAACTACTGAGCTCGGGCTGAGGGGGAGTTTGCATTCATACATCATCATTGTAATCGTGTTTGAAATAAATTCAATCATTCGGTTCTATGTGTAGGATTGTATGCTGACCCGAACGAGTCGTTCAGAGGTTAACTCTTGCAATTCAGATGCGGAATAATAAGAATAGCAAGTAGATATAGCTTGTTCTTCCTTCTAACTATCTTTTGTATTGATTAGAAACGATTTACAGCTCAAACATCACACCGGCAGAGCTTCGGCATGGAAAACAAGGTCCTCTTTTTAATGAGAATCGCTCAAGACCTTTATATAGGGTTTTGGGGCCGCTCATGTGGTCAAATGACACATGAGCGATCCAGGCATGTCACAAAAGCGACCCACAAAGTGTCGAATGAGCGATCCAAGACACAAGTGTCCCTAAAAGCGACCCATACTCCTAAAATCTATACAAACTCCTGTTTTCTCGTATTCTGAGCCCTATGCTATACAATTCGATATAAGATCTGATCCTAGACACCTAGACGGAATCAACAGATGTAGTGCACCAACAGACTCCCCCTCAGATGTTGATGGAGTCGTCAACACACTCTGATTTTAATGCTGTATCTTCACATCGTCAAGCTTGATCAGTCTCTGGGCTTCCTCTTCTTTCAATCTTCAGACTCCCCCTCTCGATTTACTGGCATTCTTTTGTTCTTCAGTAACATCTTCAGGATCTTTGTCTGGCATTCAAACACTCTAATTCTCTTGATCAGATCTCTTGATTCCTTAAGTTTATCAGCATCATCAGTTTGACATAATCTTCAGAATCAGAATCTGATCTTCATAGACTTTTAGAATCGAATATCCTGACTCTATCAAAAAATCTTTAGTATTAATTTCTGAGATCGTAACCTGGCTACCTGCACAATCTTAACCCAGAAATAAATTTTCTAATTTTATCACATATCAGATACCTCTGCACCAATATATGACACCCCTCAAAACAATCTATGATGAACCACTTGAAGAAGGTTAGATTTATCGAAAACAATTTGATTTTCACAAACACTCCCCCTCAAATTTTGTTCATCATGTTTAGCATTCGGAATTTTGAAAATCAGATTTCCAATATCAGTTGTCGAAAATCTTTTTGAGTTTTTCAAAATTTAAGCTAAAACACACTAAAATCTTTTTGGATTTTCTGAAAGATATTTTCTGACACCATTTGAAAATACAAACACATAGAAATGAAATATTTACAAACAATGTTTTTGTGAGTTCATGCAAGAGGATCATATCAGTTTATGAGACAAATCAACAACACCGTTAAGCTTGATTTCATTGTAAGCTTTAAACAATTTACCTAGATTGTCAGTATGTTTGTCCTCTTAAATCCTCAACACAAATTTCAATCGATTCGAGATACGATATTAATGTTTTAGAGACTTAAACTTAATTGTGTATCACTCCACTTGAATATACTCCCGTATCCAGATCCCAAATATTCAGTCTTACAGGTGAATATACCACAGCTGATATCTGTAAAGGGGTTAGATGCGGAACCATGAGAGCTCAGGTCAGAACTTCCGTTCAGCAGAGAGATGACGGCTCGACTTTTGGTGGGTCCCCTTTAGAGGATCTTTTTGCATTTCAACAGCAGCGACTATCAATTTTATTGTTTTATCAGCATGCTGAGGGCGGCGCTTTTTCAAGCATTTGCAGAAAGTATTATCCGGGGACTAGGTCAGTACTTCCATACAGCAGAAGTCCCGGGATAATACCCCAGATATCACTGAGTATAAAGACCTAGTATCTCAGAATATGGGACCTTTCAAACAAGATTTCGGGGGTTACCCATATATCCAAGAATAGTTACCCACGAATCAAGCAAGTTTGAATTAGGTTTATATCTCGTTTCAATTTACTAAATGTGCGAAAATCTACTGACACATCCGCAGAAAGATTGTTTAACACTTTTTAATCTTTACATTTCTTTAGCGTGCCGTGATAGTCCATTGATGTACTATCATTTCCTCTTTTTCGCAACAAACTCATTTTTGATTTTATCATGTTTTTGGCTTTTTCAAATTTTCAAATGTTTTTAGATTTTCTGAAATTTCCCTACTCCCCCTAAAATGCAAACACATTTTAAAGAAAATTTGAAAAATTTCTAGATATTTGACCTACTAGAAATATAAAAACAACAACAAACTGTACAGAAACTTGACAACTGACACTGAATCACATCAAATCGCCATTCACTAGGCATAAACAATCTGAACTCCCCCTATCACAAATCATTTTCTCATTTAGATTTCAAAACACTTAAGTTTGTTTTAATCGAAATGATTTTTCCGGAAAATGAATTTGTGTTGATAACAACCACTTATAGGTTTATCAATTTTAAAAACGGGGATGTGGTTCATCATCTTGTCTATCTTTTGTCATGAATAGTAAATCAAGTACAAATTAATGTCCCTGATTTACCATTTTCATCTAAAAACCTTCTGTACCACTAGTAAATGTAATTAACTCAACGTATCCAAGCATTTCAAAATTTAACCACAATTACCACTTGTGGGATCAAAATTACCACTTGTAGATACCCAAAAACTACCCATTGTAGGAATATTACGTCTACATCACCATTATATCAATCAGAATGCCGATTCCTGCTTCGCACTTACCAACCTGGAAGCTCCGGCATAGTCCTTTCACCTGCAAAATATCCAAACATGAATCACAATCATTCAAACAAACATATCATAAACTAGAATGATGCCGATTCCTGATCCACGATATAAACTTGGGATCTCCGGCATAGTCCTTCGACTATTCTGGGAAGCAAACTTCCCTCCAAGTCTTCTCAGACTTGAGGACTTTCAACTCTTCAGCTGTAGGGTTGTATGTCGCCTTTTTAGTTGCGTAAAAATCTTTTACCCCTTTAGCTTTCCCATCCAACATTTTCCCAAATATCTTTTTAACATTCCCGTTGAATGTTTTCTCAACATCAAATTCTTTTTCATTATCATAAAATTGATTTGAAATTTCAATTTTTCCAATTTTCTTTTTAATCTCTTCAAACTTCAGTGATGGAACAACATCCTCATTCACTGGAATTTTCTTCACAACTTGTGGCTCTTCTGGCTTTGTGGAACCAGATTCATCGCCGACTTTTTCTTCTACCTTTTTAGCAACCCACACTTGGTTGTCATTTCCTTGTCTTTTGTAAAATTTTGTCTTTTTCTTTGAACATTCTCCAACTTCATTTTTCGAATTTTTAAAAATTTTTGATTTCTCAGATTTTTCTACAACTTTGTCTTTCATCTTCTGAGAAGCTCCCTGTTTTGCTTTGATATCTTTCGAACAATCCGATGCAATGTGACCAGCTTCATTGCATTTCAAACAGATTTGAGTATTTCTTGGATGAAATACTCCAGTTCCATTCTTTCTCTTCTCAGCAAGAAACTCTTTGTTAGTTTGTTTCCAAAATGGTTTCTGCTGTTCATCTTCCGAGCTTCCACCTGTCACAAATTCAGTGTTTGAATTAGAATTTTTCTCATTTTTATGATTTTCTTATGGAACAAAACCTAAACCTTTCTTTTTGTAGCTATGATTTTGGTTAGGTTTCTTTGGAAAACCAGGACCAGAATTGTAACCTTTTTTCTTGTTTAGACGTTGTTGAACTCTGGAGGTATATTTTTTAGGTTTATCAAAATTTTTCAAAACTTTTAATTCAGGAATATTAACCTCTATTAGTTTAAAAATTTTGTTGATTAATTCTGTTTTGATACTCATTATCGGAAACTCTTTGTTGTAATATAATTTTTCAGAACCATTCAAAGTATAAACAACTTCGAATGTTTCATCATCCAAATCTGCCTTTGATAACAAAAATTCTTTACTATAAGACCGTTTAACCGACGAATTTTGACTTTTGACAGACGAATTTGGCTTTTCAGACTTCGATTTTGACTCTGTCTCCTCATCAGTATCCAACACTTGATCGACCACCTTTTTGATTATTTCAGACTCATGATCAGTATCGGATGAGGTAAACGTCACATCAATGTTTTCTGGTAAGACGTCAGTTGTATCTGTTTTAAGTTGTATATTGACTGCTTTTGCAAGTTGTTCCTCATTTGGTTTCCTAGGTGAATACCCATCCCAAATTGGAGGCGGACACTTGTTATAGCTAACAGTTGTTTTCTTACCACAGTCTTTCTTTTCTTTTGGCTTCTCGTCTTGAAAAGCTTCCATACCTGCAACAGTTGGGTACACACGATCAATAACATAATCAGAGGTAGAATAGCTCAACAATAACCTTCTAATCCTCTCATTTTCAATCTTTTCAGTTTCCAACTCTTGCTTCCATTTTGCACTTTCTTCAATGTAGAAATTTATAGCTTTTTGCTTCGACATTAAAGTTGCATTCATCATAGTCAGTGCCTGTTCTCTTTCTGTGTTTGTCTTTTGGAGACCAGTTACTGTTTTGTTCAACACGTCGTACGATTCCTTCACATAATTGAGATTGAACAATAACTGCTCTTTCTTTTTCTCATACTCTGCTATAATGTCGTCTTTGTCTTCACACTCTTTGCAGGATTCCAAACACTTCTCGCATGGCTTGACGACTTCAATAATTTTCTCAACTTCGATTGTTTTAATAACTTCAACCACCTTTTCAACTTCAATCACCTTTTCTACTTCTTTCACAATCTCGGTAATCTTCTCAGCTGCACTCTCAGCATTTTGAACATTACCTTCAGCTTCAGATTGTTGTTCTTTAGTATCTCGTTTTTCCTTCAGTTTCTCCATTTGCTCTGCAAAATAGAAATGAAAACTTTCAGGAGACAGATGAGATTTTGCAATATTTATGTGTTTCTCTTCCTCATCATCACTGCTACTATGATCTGGTGATTGATCAAAATGTACAGATTTTTCAGAATCATCATCAGATACACTAGAATCAGATGGTGTTTTATCAAATACAACATCCTGTTCTTGAACAGTTTCATCAGAATTATCTGAAACATCCCCAGAGTGTTCTGAGAGTCTATCAGTATTATCTGAACATTCATCAGATGACACAGATTTTTCATCTCCACTTGATACATTCTCTCCAATAGATCTCATCCAAGTAGCAAACAAATTTGGCTCTCGGACGATCTTTGCAATGAAAGCTTTAAAACCTCCCTTTTCATCCACGAACATATCCCAACTGAAACCTTCTGGTAGTTTCTCATCATCTTGATCGATAACACGTTCTGCTGTTGCTTCAGATGATATGTAATCACTCCAGCTGAAATCTACAACACAAGCTCTTTTGGAATCTTCAATCTTTCTCCCATGAGCTGTCTGAGGTTCTTGGGATTGACCAACTTGTTGATAGATTGCTTTGCGGTAGTAATCATCTTTCCCGAATGGATTTTGTGCTCCGCTAGCTTCTCTTCCTTTGCACTCCCGCTTGAAATGGCCTTTTTCCCTGCATCGAAAACAAGTTACTTTAGATTTATCAAAACCTAAAGTTGAAACATGAGCATCTAAAAAATCATTTCTCCCGGTAATGGTTTTGAATTTCTCAGCTCGACGAAGAACACTCGCAAGACACCATTTGATATCCATAAGTTCCATTTCCTCGGCGTCTATTTGGTCATAATCCTCTTTAGTGAGCATAGGATTTCCGATCCGACAAGCAACAAGACCTTCATAGGATAACAGAACTGAACCCAGAAGTGCCATGTGGTCTTTAGCAGTGTCTTCAGAGAAGCTTTGACCTTCTGGAAGATTGAGAGCTATGTTGCACTGAATTATGTATCCATTTCCGGTTTTTGTACTCTGAGACTGAAAGCTAGTGTTAGTCTCTTTCGGATTCACACTTGGAAATGATGAAAACCCGCTGCTACTCTTGTTCGAACCCTGATCAGCTTTCTCAGATGAATCACCAGCACTGAAAGCGGTTTGAATTTTCGGACTTCTTTCAGTTTCAGAAACTGGAATACTACCTTTATAGTACATTTTAACATCTTGTTGACCACTAGGATTATTCATCCTCGCGATCTTTTGCTGTTCAAGATCCTGACTCTCAGTTTTTTCAATAAACTGACCAATTGTAAGTTTGTCATAAACACCCGTGTTTTTTAGTATCATCAAATACGTTCCCCACTCTTTCTGAGGTAACGCATCAGCCAATTTATCAACCCATTCCTCACGACCTTTTTAAACTCCCAACATCGATAACGAACGCACTAAGTGGCAGTATCTCTCAATCAGCTTTTTAGTATCCTCTCCCGGCAAACTGCTAAACAAATCAAATTGTTTTTTAAGCAATGCCTTCTTGCTTTTGATCATACTTTCACTACCCTCGAATTTCACTTTAAGAGCATCCCAAATTGACTTCGCAGTTTTGTCGTGTTGTAGCAAAATGAATATATCTTCTTTAATCGCCTACTGTAACAAACTGATCATCATTTTCTCTGCTCTGTACATTGCACGTTCTTGTTCTGAGAATTCAGATATCTGTTTAATGACTTGCAATTCTGTTCGAGCCAATGTGTACTTTTCCAATATGCATTCCCACGATCTGAGATGATTTGCCTGAACCCAGTTTTCAAAGCGATCTTTCCACCCATAGTATTCTTCAATACTCATCAGTTTCGGGGGTTTCTGAGTAGTTCCAGTCTCATTTTCTAGGTTCATAGCTTGAGCAATCCCGGCTGGAGTAGTCGATGTAGCAAAGGCGTTGTAAAACTCAGAGTTCATGATGATTTAACACGTTTTTCAAGGCAACTGACAGAAAAGCGGTCCAAAGAAATCCTTAAATGCGATCCAGACAATGTATTTGGAGCGATCCAAAACTCTTCACTCGAGCGGTCCAAAAATGGTTCTAAGAGCGGTTCAAGAAAAGTTAGTTCGAGCGGTTCTAAATTGTTTGTTCGAGCGATTCAGCAATTAACCAAATGAGCGATCCACTCAACGTACTTTGGAGCGGTCCAACAAATTAACACTTCGAGCGGTTCAGAAATCAATTTCGAGCGGTTCAGAAATCAATTTCGAGCGGTTCAGAAATCAATTTCGAGCGGTTCAGACATAAAAATGAACGAATGAGCGGTCCAAAGTGTGGTCTATGAGCGATTCACAATGATGTCATCTCGAGCGGTCCACATTTCGAAACTGTTTTGACCTGTTTTTAAGCTGATTTTCGACCTGAAACTTCCAAGGGTTTATCTCGCTATGATAATGAACAATCTGTGAGCTTTTGAACGAAATTCAACCGTGAAATCTCCTGGAAATAAGAAAAGAAGGTGTAGAAGTGAGAAGAAACACTGAAATCCGGCTATAATCTGCAGAAAACCTCCTTCCAAGCTCTGATACCACTTGTAGGATCGTATGCTGACCCGAACGAGTCGTTCAGAGGTTAACTCTTGCAATTCAGATGCGGAATAATAAGAATAGCAAGTAGATATAGCTTGTTCTTCCTTCTAACTATCTTTTGTATTGATTAGAAACGATTTACAGCTCAAACATCACACCGGCAGAGCTTCGGCATGGAAAACAAGGTCCTCTTTTTAATGAGAATCGCTCAAGACCTTTATATAGGGTTTTGGGGCCGCTCATGTGGTCAAATGACACATGAGCGATCCAGGCATGTCACAAAAGCGACCCACAAAGTGTCGAATGAGCGATCCAAGACACAAGTGTCCCTAAAAGCGACCCATACTCCTAAAATCTATACAAACTCCTGTTTTCTCGTATTCTGAGCCCTATGCTATACAATTCGATATAAGATCTGATCCTAGACACCTAGACGGAATCAACAGATGTAGTGCACCAACACTATGTGTAAAGATGTTTGATTAAAAGTATTACTCTCATTTGATTGTATACAAAGTTTGTGTTCATCTTAATTTCCGCTGCACACTCATTCATTTCCATCTTATTTTACAAACAAAAGTACAATCAAAAGGAAACTCAGATCCAACAATTGGTATCAGAGCTAGAACAGTCAAATTTGATTTAACAATCATTTTGACGTAAATAGTTCAGCTCAAAACAGTTGATACTGATCGTTTGTTCGTCGTTGAAAAACAGTGTAAGGATTAATCACCATTATAGTTGATTTTTCAGTACCTGTAAAACAACAAGAATGACGTCACAATCTCAGGACGATAAAAACAATATTGGTTCGCTCTTTAAACCACCTATGCTAAAAAGAAATGAGTACAACATCTGGCAGAGGAGGATGGGTCACATCCTTGCTCAACAAAGCACAGGTTGTTGGAAGTCTGTTATCTTTGGTCCTCATGTTCCTACAGTGCCAAGCGCTGAAGATGCTAAAAAATTTGTTCCTAAACCTGTTGAAAATTATACTGAAACGGATTATCAAAAATTTGAACTAGATGCTAAAGCATTTAGTATTGTTGCATCAGCGCTCCCCAACGAAATATATGCTGGACTGTTACATTGTAACAGTGCCAAAGAGTTGTGGGACGCACTTAAGGAACAGTTTGGAGGTACCGAAGAGGTCATAGAAAACAATAAGGAAATCCTGAACCAACAGTATGAAACATTTTGTCATGTTAAAGGTGAATCACTAACTCAACAATTTGAGCGTTTCAGTTATCTCATCAGTGAACTGAGGCTTGTTAAGGTCACGTTTTCAAACTCGACTCAAAATAGCAGGTTCCTCAGATCACTGCCAGAAAAATGGGACACAATAGCTATTGTCACCAGAACTACACCTGAGTTCAAGGATCTGACCTTGACCCAACTCCATGGTCGACTCCTGTCCTTTGAGAGGGAGTTGAACCAGAAAAGGAAGTTATAAGAGTCAGGGAAAACCGTTGATGATTATTCATTCGGTAACACTGCTCTTCTGGGTCAAGAAGAATCTGGTGGTAGTGGTAAGGATCAGGGTTATGATCACTTCATTGACATAACTGCTGGTGCAAACTTCAACAACCCTGATCCTCACTCTACAGGTTATGCATTCACTGCAAATGAAAACCAGATGTCAGACAATTTAAGCTTTGAACTCAATGATTTACAGCATTTCGACCCCACTGACCTAGAAGAAATGGACATCCTGCACCAACTGGCCTTGCTAAGTGTTAGAACTAGCAAGTTTTATAAGAGAACTGGGAGAAAATTTCCAGGTCTTCATGGGAACCTAAGGGTTGGGTTCGATAAATCGAAAATCAAGTGTTACAAGTGTAACAGGTTGGGACACTTTGCTAGGGAATGTAGGAGTCAAACAACTGGTCCCATAGTTACTCACCCTAGTTCAAATCCTAGACCTCAAACTCAAAACACTGTGCACTATGCCCAATATGCCCCAGCAGCACATGTGAACACTGCTCACTATGTTGTTGCCCCTATGCCAGTGCATTATGTCCAAACAGCTGCTCCACAGATCCAATTTGTTCAAACCCCTGCTCCCCAGGCACAAGTGCAATCTGCACCTCAAACTACCGCTCCAGTAGTTACACAACCTGAACAACAAAGTTTCTTTAGTCAAGAGTTTGTTGACTGGAGCAGTATGCCTGAAAATCTTAATGATGAAAATTTTGCACTATATGCTTCAAATGATTCTTCTCACAATGAATTTTGTTTGATGGCATTAGAGTCAATACAGGAGGGGGTTGAATCTGAGGAGGAACAGCTGAAGGTTGAAACAGTGGAAGAGGTGACTGAAGCAGTGGTTACTGTTGTGACTAATGAAGTACTGCTGGGAGAAAGTTCAGGTGCCCTGATTGAACCAATGATAGATCTATTGTTTGAAGAAGACAAGAAAGATGAAAAGGCTGGTGAGGAAGAAGAGAGAGCTGATGAGGAAGAGAATCCTAAATGTGATTGTGCAATGATGGCTGCTGCCAAGGTATCACCTCAAGTTCTAGAAAAACTATGTTCTGACAATTGCATTATTGCTTTTGCCAACATCAAAGAGGTGAATGAAAACCTTAGGAACAAAATCTTAACTGATGAAGTCAAATTTGAAAGATCTTTAAAAGAACTTAAAAACAAGTTGACTGAAAAGGAAAAAGAGATTAGCAGTTTGAAAGAAGAGCAAAGCATAACCAAAACCCAACTCCAAACTATGGTAGAAAAATACCAAGTTTGCAAAAAGGAGTTAGAATCCACCCAGATCACTTGTGAAAAATGGGTGGAATCATGCAAAGGGTATGAGGTTATGCTTGAGAAACAGATAAAAAGCAATGTAAAATTTGGGGTTGGTTATAGAAAACATGATGATGAAAACACTGCTTTTGGAAAATTTGTTTCAACCACTGATGAAACTACTGAGTTCATCCCAACAAACAAGGATGGCCAAGAAGTGAAAATCACTAACAAACTTGGTAACAAAATCACACGTGACAGACCAGTGGGTCCCTCTGCATTTGAGGAGATTGAAAATCATCAATTTAAACCAAGATGGTCTGATGAGTGTGATATCCTTGAAAATTTCAAGCCAATGGACTTTACATCAACTGATGGTGTTAAGGCTCCAAAAGCTAAAGTCATTCCTCTTAAGGACATTCCAGCAGTGGTCAAAACCGCTGCTACAAAGGAGTCTGAAAAGAGGAAGAAGAAAGAGAAAATTGATAACTTGTTTTGTGAATTCTGTGAGAAGAGGAACCATCTAACAAAAGATTGTTTCCATCTAAAAGCTTATGACTTAACTAAAAAAAGTGTCACTACTTCTGCTGAAAGTTGCAGTGTTTGTGGTAAAACAAACCATAAAACTCAGGCATGTGTGTACCTCAAAAACTTCAATGAAAAGAAGAATGAGTACATGGCTAAAACATCCTTGAGTTCATCAGCACCTTCACCATCTGTCAAGTTCACAAAGAAACAACCACTGTTTGTGCCAGTTCAAACAGCTGTCACAAAACAGCTGAACCAAACATCTGTCAAAAGAGATGTTCAGGTTACTGATGCACCTCCTGCCAATCAATTCAGAAAGGGCAAGGAAAAACAGTCTTACCAAAGGATTCCACATGTTTATGAGGTCTACAAAAAGCCCTCTAAACCCAAAGTGAATAGGCATCCTTTCGGTTACCAGCAGTTGATTGGGCAAGACCCCCAACAGTGGTTAGCAAGAAACAGTACTAAAACTGTCCAAACCCCTGACTTAACCACTGCCCATCACACTGCATCCATACCAGACACTGTTGAGACCCCATCCAAAGCCCTGTTGGCTTTGGAGTCCTTAATGAAATCCTTTTACTTCATGTGCAGGGAGCTTCTGCATACTTTGATAGTCTATGGTATGTAGATAGTGGAGGCTCCAGGCATATGACAGGATGTAAAGCCCTCCTCAAAGACTTTAAAATCCATGGTGGGGGTGATATATCCTTTGGAAATAATAGTAAAGGGAAAGTTCCGGGGTCTGGAACAGTGCAATCTGGCAATGTAAAATTTGAAAATGTCAATCTAATAGACAATCTAAAATTCAACCTTCTGAGTGTGTCTCAAATGAGTGACAAAGGGTTTGGGTCATTCTTCACAAAAGATTGTTGTAGGATTGTTGGACCAGAAATGGTCAAAAAGATTGAAGCAATAATTAAAAATGGTCAAACAAAACTTGTTGCTCAAAGAAGTGGCAATGTTTATGTTGTTGACATGTCTAAAGAGTGTCCCAGAGCTGATGCCTGTCTGTTCTCAGCTGCCTCTAACAAAGAGACAGAACTTTGGCACAAAAGACTGGGACACACAAATCTTAAGACAATAACATAAATTTCAAAAAATGGTTTGGTGAGAGGCCTACCACAAAAATTGTTTTCATGTCCTGAACATTGCATTTCCTGTTTAAAAGGAAAACAGCATAAAAGTTCCTACAAGTCCATTGAGGAGTCCAAAACAACCCAGTGCTTGCAAATGCTGCACATGGATTTGTTTGGCCCAGTTCAAGTCATGAGCCTCAAAAAGAAAAGATATTGTTTAGTTATAGTTGATGACTTTTCTAGGTTTACATGGACTTTCTTTTTGCACTCTAAAGATGAAACTGCAGGCATTTTGCAAGACTTTGTGACACAGGTTAAAAAGCAATTTGATCTTCCAGTGAAAAGCTTTAGGAGTGACAATGGCACAAAATTTAAAAATAGGGAGTTGGATGCCTTCTGTGTGAAGAAAGGGATTGTAAGGCAGTACAGCATTCCTAGAACACCAGAGCAAAATGGGGTTGTTGAAAGAAAGAACAGAACTTTGATTGAGGCTGCCAAAACCATGCTTGCAGATTCAGGTTTGCCATTAACTTTCTGGGCAGAGGCAGTAAACACTGCTTGCTATGTCCAGAACAGAGTCTTAATCAACCCCAGGCACAAAAAGACTGCCTATGAAATTCTGTATAAAATCAAACCACTGATCTCATACTTCAAGGTATTTGGCTGCCCATGCTTTATTTTAAACTTAAAAGATTCCATTTCAAAATTTGCAGCCAAAATTGATTGTGGTTATTTTCTGGGATACTCAACCATTGCCAAGGCCTACAAAGTGTTCAATGCACGGACCAAGGTAGTGGAGGAGACTTTGGATGTAAAGTTCAATGAACTTTCATCAATGAAAATCCCAGCAAATCCTGCTGAACTGTTTGATCTTGAAAAATTCACTTTTGAAAATACTGCTGTCAAGACTAACAGTGCAGGTCCATCAGAGGATACAACACCAGACTATGGGTATGAAGTCATCATCCCTCAAAGGTCTGCCACAAAAGGGAAAGCATAGTTGTTCAAAACAACTGTCAAAGCTCAACCACTGCTGCATCAACAGTTGTTGATCAAAGTAGCACATCCACCACTGCTTCCATATCCTCAACTACTGCTGACAAAAGTCCTCAAACAGTGGATAAAAGTCAGCAGTGGTCCACTCCATTACCACCCATTCCACCACCTTTTGAAGCCACTGCTGGGTCATCAAAGTCACCAGCAGTGGTTAGCTCAGATGATACACATTTGCAGCCTTCACCAACAAATGCCATCATACCATACCAAGGAGATTTAATCTTCTTGAGATCTCATCCACCTGATCAAATCATTGGCAACATCAATGAAGGGGTGCTCACAAGAAGCCAAACCCAAAACATTTGTCTTTTTGCTGGTTTTCTATCACTCCATCAGCCAGTCAAGTACCAAGAGGCACTAAAAGACAACAGCTGGGTAGAAGCCATGCAAGAGGAGCTCCAACAGTTCAAGAGACAACAAGTATGGGAGCTTGTACCACTGCCACAAGAGGTCAGTCCCATTGGCACAAAGTGGGTCTTCAAGAACAAAACAGATGAAAGGGGCATTGTTGTCAAGAACAAAGCCAGGCTTGTGGTTCAAGGTTACAGACAGGAAGAGGGGATTAATTATGATGAAACATTCGCCCCTGTTGCAAGATTGGAAGCTATCAGACTGTTCCTGGCCTTTGCTGTCAACCACAACATGAAGGTGTTTCAGATGGATATCAAAAGTGCTTTCCTCTATGGTACATTGCAAGAAGAGGTATATGTATGTCAACCTCCAGGCTTTGAGGATCCATTTTATCCTGATCATGTCTACAGGCTAAACAAAGCCTTGTATGGCCTGAAACAAGCACCAAGGGCCTGGTATGAAACTCTTTCCAACTTTCTACTCTCAAATGGTTTCAAAAGAGATACCATTGATAAAACACTGTTTCTTAAATGGAGAGGGAAAGATTTAATGATTGTCCAAATTTATGTGGATGACATTATTTTTGGAAGCACATGTACCAAAATGTGTGAAGAGTTTAGAGAACTCATGACAGCTGAGTTTGAAAGGAGTGCAATGGGTGAGCTGAAATGCTTTCTTGGTCTCCAAGTACAGCAAATGCAAAATGGAACTTTCATTCATCAAAGCAAATATGCTAAAGAACTTTTAACCAAATTTGATATGAATGATTGTAAACCATGCAGCACACCCATGGCCACAAATAAGCTGGTCATGTCTGATGAAAAGGATGAGCTGATTGACCAAACACTTTATAGAAGCATGATTGGGTCTTTACTGTACCTAACTGCATCAAGACCAGACATCATGTTTGCAACATGTGTCTGTGCAAGAAGTCAATCAGCTCCCAGAAAATCTAATCTCATTGCTGTAAAAAGGATTCTCAGATGCATAAAAGGTGCTCCCACACTTGGTATCTGGTATCCAGCTAATGGGAATATCAAGCTTTCAGGTTTCTCAGACAGTGACTTTGCTGGTTGCCACACAACAAGTGTCACACCCCGATTTCCACGTGTCACCGGTGGGCCCGGTGTGGGGTACAGTGACGTAGTTGGCATCGTCATAGACAATCAACACAATATAATAATGCACAGCGGAAGCAGAATAGATACATTTCAACTTTTAAATAAATTGCAATAATAAATATCACAGTAGTTGAAACGGATCCACAGGCGGATCAAATAAAAATAAGATAAAAATATTGTTCAACAGATATTTGTCGTCCGAGCTTGCGAGACTATAGTGGACGCTCTTAGGAAACAGCCAGCCTATTTTCGTTTAGTACCTGCACTTAACCTTTTGGGAAAAATACGTCAGTTTACACTGGTAAATACAAATCGACTGACTCATTTTGAAAATGATTGAAAATTGATTTAATTGCACAAGGCATAAATATTTTTATTAACTTGGGATAATTATATAATATAACTTGTGAACGATTTACATGCACTCGTATCTTTGGTGGCCCGGGATCTGCTGTCCGGGCTAAGAATTAAATGACACACCACATTAAAGAGTTATACACGACGAGTGTACGCCTACACCCCGTGCTCTGGTCGTGGCCATCTCGTAAGATAATGCCAAGGATATCCGGGACACGGTCAATAACCCCCCAAAGCCTTTAAGTAAGACAAGACTGTTTAAACGAAGTCGCACAAGCTATTCAAGACTGTACACCCATAAGGCGCAGGACTTGTGCGCCCGATCAAGCGGTATTTTAAATACCGTACCCCAAGCCCGTATAGGGAAAATAAGTCAAAATGTATTTACCTGAGCAAGTATAAGTCACAAATGATAAGTGTTGGTAGCTTTTACCGGGCCTCCTAATCTGGAACAAAGGTTTATAATTAACCTATTAGATTCCTAACGGCCTTTTATTTAAGCTTAAGCTTTGACCGGTTAGTCTAAGGATGATACGGTTTACGCACGATTAAGCGAAAGACCGGATAGAAGGTGATTTAGACCCGACAAGCTTGAATACTTGTATAATATGGGTATACTAAATACATTCTGGATTTTGAAATAAAAATGATAACGTTTGACCCGTTTCGGTCAATTTACGCAAACTAGTTACGTAAACCGAATCGAACGCGAAAAGGGCGATACGGGTAGTCAAATGATTCAAATGCAAGCTCCCTGATATAATATGCTTTAATTATGATATAATATCAGTAAGTTATGTTCTATATTGCCCGGAATAATTTTAAACCCGATTTATGCCTTAGAAGGGCATTTTGGTCATTTAAAAGATAATAAAAGAGTAAAATTAGAAATCTGAGTTTCGGGTCTGGTTCATACAGTAAATATAGTTAATATAACATATTATATCAGTAGGGTATGACCCATATACCAAATTTATCATTTAAAACCAAACTATGCACCGTAGGGGTATTTTAGTAAATTCACAAGGGCTAAAAATGCCAAAACTGGAAATCTGAGATCATATACTTATACTTACTGTTATTATATGAAAATATGCTAATTACATCAGTAGGTATAAGTCTTACATGTTTAAAACAAGTATAACGCTTACTATGCGCTTAAAACGCTAAATATGCGATTTAGAGCCGTTTCCGGGTTTATATATGAAAGCTGAGATTTTTATATTTCCAGAAGGCTCAAAATAATTTATTTAACATTTGAAATCAGTAGAAAAAGGTTTCGGGTCAAAAGGATGTGTAAAACTCATTTTATGGCTTAAACGGTCAAAACCGACATAACCCGAAATAACTAGGCGATCTAGGATCCGTTCAGCCAAAAATTAATTAAAAATCATCAAAATTCCCAGAATATTATATTACTTCTGTTGGTAAAGAGTTTCGTATCAAAACGTGGCCAGAAACGGGTTCTACGCGAAAAGGACCGTTTATGTAAATTTATAATATAGTTTTACGCTAATGGCCATAACTCACAATCTGGACCACCAACTGATCCGAAATTTTCGGTGCAAGTTTATATATTAGAAATAAAGATTTCTACTCTTTCACTTTTCCAAAAATCACGTTTTATATCAAAAAGGGCAAAATAGTCAACTTTATGCATAAATCGGAAACATGCATTCGAATCGGCTAAGCATAGACTTAATCAACAAAAATTCCAGAAAGTTTTACCAAAATAAAAATGGTCAAAAATACTCTCCAATACAGATCTCAAACATGCATGTACGAATCCGAATCGATAGTCTACGAATTAGTCGTTTTATAGGACTTTCGGCTCCGATTCGTATTTATACTATAGATTGTCGAGTTGATCGTGGTAAAATACATTCTTATATTCATAATAAAGCTTTCTATGAAGATCAAACAGATTGCATGTCATCTATATCATTATTCATGTCATTTTTCAAAAAAAATCGCTTCTGTTGACTTTTTAGAAATAGGTTTGACTCGACATTTAGCATGCATGTAGTGGGAATCAGAGAGTACCCTTTTGAGGGTTTGTTTCCCATAATATTACCAACATGTATCAGGTTTCAATTCGAGAAATGACTGATTGAAACTTGTTTAATCAGAAAGTCAAAGCTTATGAACAAACAGTTTGACTTTTAACAATAATCACAACAAGAACGGATTAAAGATGGAATTGAGAGCTTACAAGGGTCCTATTGATGTTTAGTGAACACTAGAAATCGTCCTTGCTATTCAGAAATGCTCCAGAAAGCTTGAGAGAGTTCTTGAATGTAGAGAGCTCCTTGTTCACAACTTCAAGTGCCAAGAATAATGATCAAAATCTGATTTAAAGAGTGAATCAGATGTTTGTAGTAGGCTCCTGTTGGACTAGGCATGCAAGGGCACGTATTGGGGCAGATGGGAGGTGGAATGAGCTGTAAACAACTTAAATTCGGACCCAAATCAGCCCTTTTTGCGAATTCTGTCGCTGGCAGACCCACGAGGCCCGCTTGGGTCAGTCCAGGCGGGTCGCCTGACCCCCTGTTCAGCCAAACAAGTTTCAATTTTGGCAGAAATGGTCCCTGAGCTTGTACGCGATGTTTCGGCTACTCTTCTCGACCCGTAAACCCCCAAACTTGGTTTCTAAGAACCTTAGGACTTTTACCAACATGGAAATGTCCTCGGAACATTTTGCGCTCAACCGAAAAGCCCTGAAATTCGACGTTGACGCTTTTAGTCCTTCAAGTACGGTTTTGGCCATAACTTTCTCATACGTTGACGAAACTTCATGAAATTTTTACCACATATTCTAGTGAGTATATTTTAGTTTTTCAAAGCTTCGGGTCTGCCAAAAGTTCACTCAGAGGTATAAATTAAACATGTTGACACTTTTGGCCCCTATAGTTTGCAATACTTCACTTTTGTGCAAATTTCCGCGTCGTATGATCCATGAACCATCCGTTTAAGGTTATAAACATTATGTAGGGTTATCATAGAGTCTATTTATCCATTGTTGACACTTTGGACCCTTACGTTCCATAGTTTTCATCGTTTGTCACTTTTAGTCCCTCTAAAGTATATTTTCACATAACGGAACTTTATGACACGTGTCAAGACATTATTGGACGAAATTTTTCGAGGTGTTACATCCTCACCCCCTTAAAAGAAATCTCGACCCCGAGATTTAATCAAACAAATGGGGATATTTTTCTTTCATCGTGGATTCCACTTCCCACGTGTATTCGGGACCTCTACGGGCATCCCACTTGACCTTAACAATAGGCACGTGCTTCCTTCGAAGCTTCTTTACCTGTCGATCCTCAATCGACAAAGGTTTTTCCACAAATTTTAGACTTTCGTCTATGTGTATATCTGTATGTGGTATAACCAGTGAATCGTCAGCGAAACACTTCTTCAAATTACAGATGTGAAACACATTATGAATGGCACTAAGTTCTTCAGGCAAGTTTAACTTGTAAGCGACTGCCCCGACACGTTCGATTATCTCGAAAGGTCCTATATATCTCGGGCTTAGCTTGCCTTTCTTTCCAAATCGCATTACACCTTTCCAAGGTGATACCTTAAGCAACACTTTTTCACCCAAATCGAAGTGAAAATCCTTGCGCTTAGGATCCGCATAACTTTTCTGCCTATCCCTGGCAGTTTTCAAACGATCACGGATCTGAACGATCTTGTCTGTCGTCTCAAAGACGATATCTGGTCCAGACAACTGGACATCTCCAACTTCTGCCCAACAAATGGGCGATCTACACTTTCTACCGTATAGGGCCTCAAAAGGCGCAGCCTTTATGCTGGAATGGTAGCTATTGTTGTAGGAGAATTCAATCAGTGGTAGGTTCTTATCCCAACTACCACCTAAGTCGATCGCACATGCTCGAAGCATGTCTTCCAAAGTCTGAATAGTACGCTCACTCTGACCATCGGTCTGTGGATGATAAGCCGTACTAAAATTCAAACGAGTGCCCAACGACTGTTGGAAACTCTTCCAAAAATGTGACGTATATCTAGTATCTCTATCAGAGATAATAGATATAGGTATACCATGTAGCGCTACAATCTTATCGACGTATAATTGTGCTAACATATCTGAGCTATACGTCTCCTTGATGGGTAGAAAATGGGCTGACTTAGTCAGTCTGTCTACTATGACCCATATGGTATCATTTCCCTTTTTCGTCTTCGGCAACTTGGTGATAAAATCCATTGTCACCATTTCCCATTTCCATTTGGGAATTTCAGGTTGTTGAAGCAAACCTGACGGCTTCTGATGCTCAGCCTTGACTTGCGCACAAGTCAAACATTTGGCCACATACTCGGCCACGGACTTTTTCAAACCAATCCACCAGTAGTTTGATTTCAAATCCTGGTACATCTTATCCGCTCCAGGATGAACGGAATATTTAGAGCTGTGGGCTTCCTGGAGGATAACATCCCGAAGTCCTCCATATACTGGAACCCATATTCGTCCGTTTAGTCGTAACATTCCATCTTTGTCGTAGGATAACTGCTCCTCAGTTACTCCTAACTTTTCTGCAGGATAGTTAGCTTCCAGCACAGCTTCCTTCTGTGCAGCTAACACCCTTTCATTCAAATTATTTCTTATTTCAATGCGCTTGGCTTTGATTCTGATCGGTTTCACCCTTTCCTTTCTGCTTAAGGCGTCGGCAACCACATTTGCCTTGCCTGGATGGTATCTTATCTCACAGTCATAGTCATTGAGAGTTTCCATCCATCGCCTTTGACGCATGTTCAATTCCTTCTGATTGAACAAGTGTTGAAGACTCTTGTGATCCGAATAAATTATGCACTTGGTTCCATACAAGTAATGTCTCCATAGCTTCAAAGCAAATACAACTGCACCCAATTCCAAATCGTGGGTGGTGTAGTTCTTCTCGTGCACCTTTAGCTGTCGAGAAGCATAGGCAATGACTTTGCCTTTCTGCATGAGTACACAGCCCATGCCAGTATGTGATGCGTCACAGTACACCACAAATTCCTCTATTCCATCGGGCAATGTCAATACTGGCGCATTGCTTAACTTCTTCTTTAGAATGTCGAAGGATTCCTGCTGCTTAGGGCCCCAATCAAACTTAATCTTCTTACGAGTCAACGAAGTTAGGGGCGCAGCAATTCTTGAAAAGTTCTCAATAAATCGCCTATAGTATCCTGCCAATCCGAGGAAACTGCGAATCTCGGTGGGAGTCTTCGGCTCCTGCCAGTTCATGACTGCTTCTACTTTAGCGGGATCTACTTGGATACCACGCTCGCTTACAACATGTCCAAGGAATTGGACTTCTCGAAGCCAAAATTCACACTTCGAAAATTTGGCATAAAGCTTCTCTTGATGTAGAAGTTTGAGAATACAACGAAGGTGTTTCTCATGATCAGCTTGGCTCTTCGAGTAGATAAGAATGTCATCAATGAAGACGATGACGAACTTATCTAAATAAGGTTTGCAGACGCGATTCATGAGATCCATGAACGCGGCTGGTGCGTTAGTGAGCCCAAACGGCATCACTAGGAACTCGTAATGTCCATAACGAGTCCTAAACGCTGTCTTGTGCACGTCTTCCTCCTTGACCTTCAACTGATGATATCCTGACCTTAGGTCAATCTTGGAGAAATAGCTTGCTCCTTGCAACTGATCGAACAGATCGTCGATCCTGGGTAACGGATATCTATTCTTGATAGTGACCTTGTTAAGCTCACGATAATCGATGCACAGACGCATCGACCCATCCTTCTTCTTAACGAACAAGATTGGCGCTCCCCAAGGAGATGAGCTAGGCCTAATAAAACCTTTAGCTAATAGATCATCCAACTGCGTCCTCAACTCCTTCATCTCCGTTGGTGCCAATCTGTATGGTGCTCTTACTACAGGTGCAGCGCCTGGTATGATATCTATCCGAAACTCTACTTGCCTATCTGGTGGCAAACCAGGTAGCTCTTCAGGGAAAACCTCAGGATATTCCAAAATAACAGGAATATCTTCAATCTTCGGCTTCGGCTCATCAATGGTAACTTGTGCCATATAAATGACACATCCTTTCTGCATGCACTTGGATGCCTTGAGCATGGACACTTGCTCAGGCAATCCATGCTGGGTATCTCCTTGAATAATAAGTGACTCACCGGACGGAGTCTTAACTATTACTTGCTTTTTGCTGCACAGAATCTGGGCTTGGTTACTCGACAACCAATCCATGCCTATTACTATGTCGAATCCAGCTAGCTTAAAGGGAAGCAAGGATAACGGGAAAGAATGATTCCTAATGGATATAACACATCCATCTAGAACAGTCGAGGCGGTTTCTAAGGTTCCATCGGCTAATTCCACCTCATATTTCACACTTAAGGTTTTAACAGGAAGGTTCAACAGTTTACAAAACTTATCATCTACAAACGACTTATCAGCTCCTGAATCAAACAAGACTCTAGCAAAAACATCATTTACAAGAAACGTACCGGTAATGACGTTGTTGTCAAGGACTGCTTCCTTAGCGTCCATTCTGAAGACCCTCGCATTAGTCTTCTTTCCTTCATCTGCCTTCCTCGCATTCTTTGGGCAATTGGGCCGAATGTGCCCTTTCTCATTGCAACCAAAACAAGTTGCATCCTTCATTTTCTTGCAGTCCACAGCTTTATGATCTGTGGACTTGCAGATCCCACAACGTTTCTCGAAAGACTGGGACTTAGACTCTTGCCTGCATCTCCCAAAATGATGCCTCTTACAAACCTTGCATTTGGGTTTCTCACCCGACTGATCCCCTTTCTTGAACCCCGACCCTTTCCTATGGTCGTTGTTTCCCTTGTGTCGTTTCTCAGATCTTCGTGAGGTGTCGTCCTCACGTTTCCTTTTGTTCTCTTCCGAGCTCTTCATAGCTCTAAGTCCGACGACATCTTGAGTGAGGGAGAGGGATAGGTCAGCTACTGATCTAAATGTAGTAGGCCTTGAAGCCTTGACACTTGCCTTTATCTCCGGTGCCAGACCCCCAATAAATCGAGCAATCCTACGCGGCTCCGGGGTCACCAGATAAGGCACTAACCGGGATAAGGTGTTGAACGTAGTAAGATACGCTTGACAATCGAGATTCTTCATAACTAGAGACACAAAATCCGATTCAATTCTTTCAACCTCATGCTGCGGGCAGAAGTTCTCCTTAATCAGGGCCACAAACTGTTCCCATGACAAACCGTACAGTGTGGCCTTACCGGCAGCTTGTAGGAGTGACTTCCACCATGCTAACGCATCTCCCTTGAATGATTGGGACACGTACTTCACGACGTCCCTATCAGCACACCCGCTGATATCAACCACAGTATCCATCTCATCAATCCACGTTATACAATCGACGGCTCCCTTTTCCCCAGTGAAATCTCTGGGCTTGCAAGATACAAAATACTTGTACGTACAGGACCTGCTGTACGTGTCATGTTTCAGCTTAATCTCCTGCTTTGGGACGCTGCTGTGGTTGGAGGAGTGATTATCATCCTCAGCTTTCTTCGGCTCACTCTTTTTAGAGGGTGGCTTACTATGAGCCTCAGAATGAGTCTTGGGCTTTGCGTGCGTTTCTGTTCGGGTCCTACTCCGAGTACCACTAGATTCCCTGAATTGCCTATCCATAGCTTTGGCAACAGCGTTATCTATCAGTGCTTGCAACTCTGCACCAGTAACGTGAATCTTTGCATTATCTGAGTGTTCCCCAGAATGACTGTTGGTCTCCTCTGATTTGGCCATTGTAGCTTTAAGCTACAATAAAGGACAAGGTCTAATTTAGAACCTAACAGTATTATCGTTCTAGACGATTTATTAACCATGGTATCAAGAACCTTAGCAGTTAATTTAATAAATTTCATTCAGGCTCTTATTAGCAATCAAGGAATGAAAATATATATATATTGGCACCATAGGCCTAGTCACATGGACAATTACTAAGTTATAAATTTAGATTTTTACAGGATTATAAATTGTATAATGAAACAAATAATCCTTTACTAGACAGAGAGTCATAAACCACAACTGTCACTATATGACATAGTCATAACCCGTAGGTATCAAGTCATTAATAGACTTGTATACAGATATAATCTGTAGATAATTTATTAAAAAGGGTGGCTTGTGTGATTTTACAGATCACGCTTGGCCAGGAATGTTAACATGTTTTCAGATGTTAACAGGGAGTTGAATACTTTCAACCAGGTTTTACCATCATGGCCAGGCCTGTTAATAAGGCATTCAAGCTAGGTTATACCTTACTAAGATTCTTATAAAATGGCAAATCAAATAAAAATTGATATTTTCCATTATTTTAATATTATATTCATGCATATAAATAAAATGAGAAATTCAAATTAACCATTTCAAATTTCAAATAAAGTACCAGTACATATTTGCCCTAAACGGGACTTTAATGCAAATAACACGAATAACATGCCCACGCAGGGGCTAAACAACTAACAACAACAACAAAATAAAACAAACCCATGCAGGGGTTAACAGAACCACATACCCACGCAGGGGTAGAATAAGATAGATATACCCACGCAGGGGTAGAATACAAGAATAGATGTCCACACAGGGACATGAGTACATGAAATGATAATCGAAGGATTCAATGATCCTTCTTGCTCTTACCCTTGAGCAAATCAAACACCTTCTTGAACATGCCACTGGTGCGACGGCGATCAGCTCGCATCTCGTGTTGAAACTCTCGTCGCATGCTATCAATCCCATGCAGGATTTCCTGAACCTGTGGCGGCGACATCATAGGCGCCGGCGGCGGTGGCTGGTACTGCTGCGGCTGCGGCGGCTGGTACTGCTGCGGCTGCGGTGGCTGCTGGTAACCCGAAGGGTAACCAAAAGTAGACTGCCCAGCAGCCCAAGTGTCTCCCAATGGACCACTAGGTGGGAGTGAGCTGTAGTTCACAGCTTGCCAATAAGGGTCTCCTGTGTAATCATAACCCTGAGGGAAAACATGCTCGAACGGGTTAAACTGAGCTGCACTAGCATAAGCCGGAATCGGCTCTCCATAGTTCTGCGGCGGCAGAGGCGGGATCGGTACTGAAGTGACCTCCGATACGGGATGCTGAGACTCCCCCGTCTCGGACTCCTCGGGAAGAGGCGTGTAGCGGCTGCTACCAACGTGTGGAGGGGTGCCTATGCGAATCTCTCCGCGCGTAGACATGCGCGCATTCCTCCTAGGCCTCTGAGGCAGAGGAGGTAAAACTGGTGGCGGCGGTGGTGACGGAGTGATCACGTCACGCCATAGGGCCTCAGATAGGTCCTGCGGTAGAGGCGGCTGCTGCTGAAGCTGCTGCTGCGAGTGGTGCTGCGAGTGCACCGGCGAAACCTGGTGAGACTGGAGCATCGGAGAGTTGTGGCTGGGGGTGTAATACCAATCATGCTGCTTAAATCTCTCCTGAAAGCTGTCCCCACCATTGTAGGGTGATCCCCTAAATGGCGACCCATCCGATATCTCAATGGGATGGTTGGGCGTACCTGACGGTGGTAGCGAGGGGTCCGTATCCTCGTCGACGTCCATCTCGTGACCACCAGAAAAGTGGTCCTCCGGTCCGAGTAGGTTATGACCCACTGGCTCATCCACGAAAGCATCAGGGTTATATAAACCCTGGTAGACTAGTGCTGGATACTGGTGCGGTGACTGATGCAAAGGTATGTAAGATCCATGCGAACCATGGGGCCCATTCTCCGAGTGGGGCCCAAACGAGTGGGGTAATGACGGTGAAGTGCTGGCGGATACCGAGTGTCTAGCAGGCTCGGCGAAAGACCTCCAAAGGTCGTTGGCGGCTGTGTTGTGCGTGGCGGATGGAGCTCGCCTATGTGAGGGCCCTGCCTCATGGTCGTGGGATGTAGCAAATCCTCCTCGACCTCTCATCCGTGGCGGCATAATGATCCTGTCAAAAGTCAAACAAGTTGCACAACAAATATATAAGACAAAGCTAATAATAAAAATAAAATAAAATAAACGAAATGTTGAACATTCCCTAAGTTCTTTGTCTAGACTCGAAAATCGAGGAATGTGCATTTGTGTAACTGAGATTAAACACATTAGGATAGTGTTTAATTCACTCAGCGTTGGCTCTGATACCAACCTGTCACACCCCGATTTCCACGTGTCACCGGTGGGCCCGGTGTGGGGTACAGTGACGTAGTTGGCATCGTCATAGACAATCAACACAATATAATAATGCACAGCGGAAGCAGAATAGATACATTTCAACTTTTAAATAAATTGCAATAATAAATATCACAGTAGTTGAAACGGATCCACAGGCGGATCAAATAAAAATAAGATAAAAATATTGTTCAACAGATATTTGTCGTCCGAGCTTGCGAGACTATAGTGGACGCTCTTAGGAAACAGCCAGCCTATTTTCGTTTAGTACCTGCACTTAACCTTTTGGGAAAAATACGTCAGTTTACACTGGTAAATACAAATCGACTGACTCATTTTGAAAATGATTGAAAATTGATTTAATTGCACAAGGCATAAATATTTTTATTAACTTGGGATAATTATATAATATAACTTGTGAACGATTTACATGCACTCGTATCTTTGGTGGCCCGGGATCTGCTGTCCGGGCTAAGAATTAAATGACACACCACATTAAAGAGTTATACACGACGAGTGTACGCCTACACCCCGTGCTCTGGTCGTGGCCATCTCGTAAGATAATGCCAAGGATATCCGGGACACGGTCAATAACCCCCCAAAGCCTTTAAGTAAGACAAGACTGTTTAAACGAAGTCGCACAAGCTATTCAAGACTGTACACCCATAAGGCGCAGGACTTGTGCGCCCGATCAAGCGGTATTTTAAATACCGTACCCCAAGCCCGTATAGGGAAAATAAGTCAAAATGTATTTACCTGAGCAAGTATAAGTCACAAATGATAAGTGTTGGTAGCTTTTACCGGGCCTCCTAATCTGGAACAAAGGTTTATAATTAACCTACTAGATTCCTAACGGCCTTTTATTTAAGCTTAAGCTTTGACCGGTTAGTCTAAGGATGATACGGTTTACGCACGATTAAGCGAAAGACCGGATAGAAGGTGATTTAGACCCGACAAGCTTGAATACTTGTATAATATGGGTATACTAAATACATTCTGGATTTTGAAATAAAAATGATAACGTTTGACCCGTTTCGGTCAATTTACGCAAACTAGTTACGTAAACCGAATCGAACGCGAAAAGGGCGATACGGGTAGTCAAATGATTCAAATGCAAGCTCCCTGATATAATATGCTTTAATTATGATATAATATCAGTAAGTTATGTTCTATATTGCCCGGAATAATTTTAAACCCGATTTATGCCTTAGAAGGGCATTTTGGTCATTTAAAAGATAATAAAAGAGTAAAATTAGAAATCTGAGTTTCGGGTCTGGTTCATACAGTAAATATACTTAATATAACATATTATATCAGTAGGGTATGACCCATATACCAAATTTATCATTTAAAACCAAACTATGCACCGTAGGGGTATTTTAGTAAATTCACAAGGGCTAAAAATGCCAAAACTGGAAATCTGAGATCATATACTTATACTTACTGTTATTATATGAAAATATGCTAATTACATCAGTAGGTATAAGTCTTACATGTTTAAAACAAGTATAACGCTTACTATGCGCTTAAAACGCTAAATATGCGATTTAGAGCCGTTTCCGGGTTTATATATGAAAGCTGAGATTTTTATATTTCCAGAAGGCTCAAAATAATTTATTTAACATTTAAAATCAGTAGAAAAAGGTTTCGGGTCAAAAGGATGTGTAAAACTCATTTTATGGCTTAAACGGTCAAAACCGACATAACCCGAAATAACTAGGCGATCTAGGATCCGTTCAGCCAAAAATTAATTAAAAATCATCAAAATTCCCAGAATATTATATTACTTCTGTTGGTAAAGAGTTTCGTATCAAAACGTGGCCAGAAACGGGTTCTACGCGAAAAGGACCGTTTATGTAAATTTATAATATAGTTTTACGCTAATGGCCATAACTCACAATCTGGACCACCAACTGATCCGAAATTTTCGGTGCAAGTTTATATATTAGAAATAAAGATTTCTACTCTTTCACTTTTCCAAAAATCACGTTTTATATCAAAAAGGGCAAAATAGTCAACTTTATGCATAAATCGGAAACATGCATTCGAATCGGCTAAGCATAGACTTAATCAACAAAAATTCCAGAAAGTTTTACCAAAATAAAAATGGTCAAAAATACTCTCCAATACAGATCTCAAACATGCATGTACGAATCCGAATCGATAGTCTACGAATTAGTCGTTTTATAGGACTTTCGGCTCCGATTCGTATTTATACTATAGATTGTCGAGTTGATCGTGGTAAAATACATTCTTATATTCATAATAAAGCTTTCTATGAAGATCAAACAGATTGCATGTCATCTATATCATTATTCATGTCATTTTTCAAAAAAAATCGCTTCTGTTGACTTTTTAGAAATAGGTTTGACTCGACATTTAGCATGCATGTAGTGGGAATCAGAGAGTACCCTTTTGAGGGTTTGTTTCCCATAATATTACCAACATGTATCAGGTTTCAATTCGAGAAATGACTGATTGAAACTTGTTTAATCAGAAAGTCAAAGCTTATGAACAAACAGTTTGACTTTTAGCAATAATCACAACAAGAACGGATTAAAGATGGAATTGAGAGCTTACAAGGGTCCTATTGATGTTTAGTGAACACTAGAAATCGTCCTTGCTATTCAGAAATGCTCCAGAAAGCTTGAGAGAGTTCTTGAATGTAGAGAGCTCCTTGTTCACAACTTCAAGTGCCAAGAATAATGATCAAAATCTGATTTAAAGAGTGAATCAGATGTTTGTAGTAGGCTCCTGTTGGACTAGGCATGCAAGGGCACGTATTGGGGCAGATGGGAGGTGGAATGAGCTGTAAACAACTTAAATTCGGACCCAAATCAGCCCTTTTTGCGAATTCTGTCGCTGGCAGACCCACGCGGCCCGCTTGGGTCAGTCCAGGCGGGTCGCCTGACCCCCTGTTCAGCCAAACAAGTTTCAATTTTGGCAGAAATGGTCCCTGAGCTTGTACGCGATGTTTCGGCTACTCTTCTCGACCCGTAAACCCCCAAACTTGGTTTCTAAGAACCTTAGGACTTTTACCAACATGGAAATGTCCTCGGAACATTTTGCGCTCAACCGAAAAGCCCTGAAATTCGACGTTGACGCTTTTAGTCCTTCAAGTACGGTTTTGGCCATAACTTTCTCATACGTTGACGAAACTTCATGAAATTTTTACCACATATTCTAGTGAGTATATTTTAGTTTTTCAAAGCTTCGGGTCTGCCAAAAGTTCACTCAGAGGTATAAATTAAACATGTTGACACTTTTGGCCCCTATAGTTTGCAATACTTCACTTTTGTGCAAATTTCCGCGTCGTATGATCCATGAACCATCCGTTTAAGGTTATAAACATTATGTAGGGTTATCATAGAGTCTATTTATCCATTGTTGACACTTTGGACCCTTACGTTCCATAGTTTTCACCGTTTGTCACTTTTAGTCCCTCTAAAGTATATTTTCACATAACGGAACTTTATGACACGTGTCAAGACATTATTGGACGAAATTTTTCGAGGTGTTACAACAAGGAAGTCTACTTCAGGAGGGTGCCAGTTTCTAGGTGATTGCTTAGTTTCTTGGCAAAGCAAAACGCAAGCAGCAGTTTCAACATCCACTGCTGAGGCTGAATACATTGCTGCTGCAAGCTGTACAGCCCAACTCCTGTGGCTTCAAAATCAGTTACTGGATTTTGGTATCACTGCCTTAAAGACACCACTTATGCTAGATAGCCAGGCAGCAGAAAATATCATCAAAAATCCAGTTTCCCATTCTACCACCAAACACATCGACATCAGACATCACTTTGTGAGGGATTGCTATGAAAAAGGTTTGATTTCTCTGCATCATGTCCCAACTAAAGACCAGCTGGCAGATGTGCTCACAAAAGCACTTGATACAGCCACTTTTGAAAGTCTGGTCTCTTGGATTGGGATGCTGAACATGGAATAACAAGCAACATCTTGTTTTCTATGAATAAAAGCAACAAAATGTTTTCAGAAAATCAAAAATCCATCCTTAAAAATAGCTTAAAAATGAAAATTTCATTAAAATCCTTAAAAGTCTGCCATAACCACTGATTGTTCAAAAGTCTGCTCTACATCAAAAAGTCTGCCCATTGCTGAAAGGCAACCTCTGTTCTCTCATTCCTTGATAACCACTGTTGTTCAAAAGCAGTGTCTTATCCACTGATATGCTATCTACTGATAGTAAAAATCATCCACTGCCCCCTTTCCACTGCTTTCATCCGTTGCTTTCACCAAAAGTACTGTCCTTCATTTTCACCAGTGGTTGTCACGTGGGCAGTACATAGCAGTCAGACTTTTTGTAACGGCTGCCACGTCAGCATTCACTCTCTCTCCTATAAAACTCCCCACTCACCATCCAAACAGGGTTTTACTGTCGAATTGAATTCACAAAAATTCTCTTCTCAAAGCAGTTTTTCTTTCCATCTCCCACAAAATTCCTTCGATAAATCGTTTCAAAAATGACAAAATCGAAGTCATCTGCAAAACCCACATCAAAATCCTCGAAAACAGCCTCTCAAAAGGCAATCATCACTGACATTCCATTCAAAAAATCTCACAATCTCCTGGGTCTTCTCACAAAACCAGGAACCACAGATGTTTTCAATTCCATCATCACCATCATGGCAAAATCAAAGTACAAAACTTTGCTCACCGCCGACGCACCCATCTACTTGGCAACCCAAAAGGAGTTTTGGAAGAATGCAACTCTTGAAAAACAAGGAGACATTGCAACTGAAATCAAATCTTCCATAAAGGGTAAAGCTGTTCACATTACACCACAATCCATCTCCGAAGTCTTTCAACTCGATGACCAGGAAGGTAAAACTTCCTTCACCAAAAACGAGTTGCACATTGACTTCATTGAAAGAGGGTATGAAGCCACAATGATGACGAAACTGACCTTAGAAAAGGGTTATTTTCCTCCTGCAACAAGATTTTTATTTCATACCCTCCTAGTATGTGTTTCAAACAAAACCACTTCTTTCAATGAGATCCCTATAAAGATTCAAAATCTGGGATATGCGATTCTTCAAGAAGAAAATTATAACTATTCTCGGGAAATCTTTAAAGATTTGGTTAATAATGTTGAAAGTAAATCATTTTTACTGTTTCCAAGGTTCTTAAGCTATTATTTTCAAAAGAAATTCAGTAAGGATGATTTGCCTCTAATAAACCAAGGTGAAATAACTGCAATAAACTGTCTAACATCTGAAACATTTTCACGTATGTTAGCACCTTGCAAAACACAAGCAGGGGTACCTGAGCAGACTTTAGCAGTTACCACTGCTCCTCAGGTATCTGCTGCTGAGCCTACTGCTCTAGGTGATCAAAGCAGCAGAACAACTGTTTTGAAACCCACACCTACCACACCAAAAAGGCCATCCAAAAAGAAAAGTCAAAAACCCTCCAAACCAATTAAAAAGGCAACTCTGGCAGATGATATACCAGAGTTAATGCCTGTGACAACACAAATGTCACTAGAAACCACTGCTGCTTCTTCCTCACAGCAGTTGGTACAAATATCTCAACCCATAACCATAACTCCTCCTGCTTCTTCACAAAAAGGACAGGTTGTACACAAAGGGCCACCACATCATGATGCTCTGGATACACTTGTCTCCATCATCCACAGCTCAATGCCCGGAGCAATTCCGCTTTCTAGACCCACCATCACATCCTCAATTCCCCCAAAAACACAACTACTGTTGGATGCAATTGACTTGAACCAGGCACTATCCAGTCCTTCTCAATCACCTGTCAATGAGAATATACCTCAACAAATGACTGGGCCTGCTGTATCATCCATTGCTAACCCACCAACAAAACCTGAGGAGGTTACACCCATTGAGTTACAAGTAACTCTTTGTGGTAATCCAAGTGAAGCAGCCACTACAACTGTTGAACCTACAGGTTTACAGTTGGGCAGTGGTTTCATTAATAAGACTTCCTTGGAGGCAATTCCTTACATAGCACCTCTGCCAACCACCAGTGGATTTATATATCCAACTGGCATCATCAAAAGGTTGTCAAGTGTTGAAGGAAGAAGACCCCAGTACCAAGAAAAAGGGGCATCAGTGGTTAGTGTTTGGAATAAATTTCCTACATCTGCCACTGATAAAACCACTGTTAGTGGGAAATCAGCTGATCCCATTAAATTGCGTGATGATTTAAAGTACCAGAAATTGACGGATCGTGTTGAAAAACTTGATAACTCTGTTGCAGAGCTCAAAAATATGCTCCAGCAGTTATTACAGGTACAAAAGGTACAATCCACTGTTGTTCCACCTCAAGCACATGCTCTACAACAAGCACCTACTACAAATGAGCTCTGGAATCTCTTTCAACCTTATCTCCATCATCAGGCATAACTGGCAGATCAGCAACATGAAAAACATGTTCAACAGCTGAGAAATGCTATGGAGTCTAGGTTCAAAGACACTTAGGCTGATCTAAAGGCTCTCAAAACTCAGATCCTGCACACCACTGGCACTGCTCCTCCACCATTATTTTTCATTGATCACCTGCCTGAAGATAATGCCAAAAAGGGGGAGAAAATTCAAGAATGGAGAAGAAAGGGAATAACTGATGGTCTTTACCTTGCACCAGAAAATTCAAATATGACCAAGCAGATCCCTTTGCCAGATGGTAGTAAGAAGATTGATGAGACTACAAATGCACTTGCAGAAGCACTTGCTTGTGTAAAAAGGGATAGAGAGGCCAAAAAGAAAGCCAAGGTGGATTATCCGGATCAGGGTACTTCAGGGTCAAGAGATGATGAATATCTTTTTGATGAAAAGAAGAAGCCTACTAGAAAAGTAAGGCTACCCAAATCCATTCCGGTCAGGCGTTCAAAGTCTGTTCAAAAACCACCTCCCAAAACAGGTGTTGTAACCTCTGTTGTATCAACTGCTGTTGGTACCTCAGTAGTTTCAACATCTGCTCCCACTTCAACACACACCGCCTCAACACACACTTCATCTACTGCTTTACCACCATCACCACCAAAATCACAATCACCTCCTGTCAAAAGGCAGAAGACAGCAGATGTTAAAACATCTGTTGTAAAGACAACAGTGGTTGGAACACCAGTTGTTTCAACAGCTGTTAGTCTATCACAAACCACTGCTACTACAACCACCTTTCCATCCAAAACATCATCAGTCCCTCCTCAAATAAAGAGGAGGAGGCTAACTCCTAAAGATGATGTCACTTCACCATCCCAAACATCTTCAAAACCTTTAGCTCTTGTCAATATACCATAACCAGTTCCACTTTCTTCTGTTCCAATGCACAAACCTTTACCTCCTGCAGGTGTTCAATTTCCTCTTGAACTAGAAGCTGTCAGAGAAGAGATAAAATCCTTCTATACTGAGGATGACCCTGCCAAAAGGAGTTTGCCCTCAATCAAAGGATATCCATGGCCCAAAAACATTGATGAATATTTGAAAATAAAGGCCAAACAAGCAGAGGATATCTTACAAAGAAACTCACAAGGGAAATCTGACAAAGAAGTTTCAAGATACTACCAATATCTGCTTACCCAAGTCAATTCCCTGGAACGTTTTGCAAAGAATGTTAGTCAACAAATTTCTGAAAGAGCAGCTGAAACTGTGAAGAAAGACTACATTGAAAGCATCATGTTTTACAAGAAATACAAAGGAGAGAGACACATGTACAAAGAGTGGACTATCCCAGAGCTTGAAGCTGAATCAGCCAGAATTCAAGTTATGATAAAAAGGAAAGTCACTCACACTCCTCCTGATTGGGCAAAGTTCAAAAAGAATGTACCTGAAAAGCAGTTGGAACTAAAAAGAATGAAAGAAGAATTGGTTGTTGCTGAATTTGGCACCAAAAGACAAGTAGCTAGATGGAAGGAAGATTTAGTCAGGTCAACCTACAGAAGGTTGGAGGAATTAAGGAAGAAAGATCCTAAAATCCCTCAAAAACCTGACTACCCTGAAGCAGCGGTTTCAAAAGGACCATCAAAGCTGCAAATCAGGAGATCCACTGCTCCAGCTGGTACTGCCTTTTACAAAAGAAGGAGTCAAAGCCAGCTAGGTGCTGAAACAGTTCAAGATATTCTTACTGGCAATGCTGTTGTAAAAGAAGGCCTGTTAAGAACGTTGAAAGAAGAACTTGAACAAGAAAATTCTGCTCCCACTGCTCAGCCAGTGATGAACCGGCCAGCCTCTCCAAATACTTCTGCAAATAAGCATCTCCCAAGAAACCCACCAGGCTCAAAAATACAAAAGTAGGCAACTGACAAACAGACCCGCGTATTGACTTTGCTCAGGTCTGGTGGAGAAGTGAAGATAATATCAAGGGAACAAGCTCTTGGCCTGAGTCTTGAAGATTTGCAGGATCTCCTTGATCTTCCACTTAGCAGGGATGATGAAGATACAGATGCCCTTAGCTTTGAATTGCAATTTAAAGGCCAGATAAGGGAGCTGTTGATGAGGCAATAAAATATCCACAATAATGAAGAGTTTTGGCATTATCTGTTCCAGGGGGAGATTGTTGGGATTGAACCCTATCAGAGGAACAGATAATGTAAAGCCAAAACTGGATCAGCTCAGTGGATTCAAAATAAGCAGATGCTGATATACATATCTCTCCCCTTGAAAGTGATTACAACAACTGATGACCTCCTATCTGCTGATCTTACTAACCGCTGACCAATAACTGCTGCTCAATTAAAGATTTGATGAAGACTCAAGTCCTGCTGATTCAATCTACTGCCTTGAGTCAAGCACTGCTGATCCAGACAAGTGCTGCTGGATTCACAGCAGTAGAAGGTTGCAGTAGTTGTTCTATAGTCTGTTATGTAATAGAATGTAATAGCAGTAGTTAACACAAGCAGTGTCTGTATAGATCAGAGGTTAGAGTTTGTTAGGAGGTTAGATGTCACTTTCATGGTGATGTCAGCTAAAGATGCTCAGTAGTTTGCAAGTGCTTATAAATAGTACAGTACTTTGTACTGTTCTATCAGCTCTTCACATCATTCGTCTTCTTTGCACGAAGAAACTACTGAGCTCGGGCTGAGGGGGAGTTTGCATTCATACATCATCATTGTAATCGTGTTTGAAATAAATTCAATCATTCGGTTCTATGTGTAAAGATGTTTGATTAAAAGTATTACTCTCATTTGATTGTATACAAAGTTTGTGTTCATCTTAATTTCCGCTGCACACTCATTCATTTCCATCTTATTTTACAAACAAAAGTACAATCAAAAGGAAACTCAGATCCAACACAAACAAAGTGATCAACGCAATCGCCAAGAGTCCCCGGCAACGGCGCCAAAAACTTGATGTGCTAAATGTGGGTTAATTAAAACAACTAAAATTACCCTAATTCTAGACTCTCTAAGCTTTAAATTTATAAAACTAAGACTCGATCTAAACCCTAAACCACACAACCGGCAAGTGAACCGATCAATGTAGTAAAGCTAAAGCAAGTCCGAGTATCAAACCCACGAGACTCTACTGATTACGCTACGACTCTATCTAGACTAAGACTGACACGACATACTAAATTGTTTATTAATTAGGGGGGGGGTTTCTAAATATCCTAAATAAAATAATAAAATAATGCTAGAAGACTAAACATGAACTCGAACGAAGGTTTTGACCAGCGGTGATGAAGACTACCTAGGCTAGACGCAAGCTAAACTCAGGATGGATTTCTATTTGATAGTTTTGTGGTGTGGAACTAGGATCTTTAAATGCTAAACCTATTAAGACACCACTAAGCCCCTCAAACACTCTCAAGGCGATTCTTGTGGCACTACCTAGGATGTTATGCTCACCGGTTTTCTAGATTTTCCTTTCAGTCCTCTAGTTTCTTGAAAGTGCCTATGTAAGACGCTCTACCTTGTCGCGCGAACGTCTAAAGCAACTACGGGTTTTAATCTTGGTTTAATAGACAATGGAATGTTAAGGATTTATAACAAAACCGAGACCTATTAATACCCTCGAGCCTCACAGCGACGAGTTTAGCAGCACACTTGATTTTATTAAATTACCGAATATTGTTTCTAAGGTTACTTCACGTGATTTTCACCCTAAAGGATTAGAGATTTATTATGTGATATAGACACTCACCAAAACCTAAAACCCTAGCCCGACTCTATTCCGTGATAAAGACCGTCACCAAGAATCAAACGAAGCAATAAACAACAATCAAACAATCAGAAGCACACATATGCACCAAGTTAAATTCCCATAGCGTTTACAATACAAGAAAGATCCACAACCACGACAAAAATCAAATAAAAAATCCAAACTTTGTTATGCCATAGTCATTAGCCTAGGTAGTTTACGGTCTTTTAGCCGGAAAACATAATCAAGAATGTAAACAAAGTCATACTAAATTCTGAATTCATCATGCAACAAAATATAAACGAACGAAAACAAAGAAACAGGAGGTTTAAACCCGTAATCTCTACTCCCGAGCGCTCCAAGATGCTACCCGATGATTCCCAGCAATACCGTAGCCTTCAACAGTCTTCAACAGCCTCCAAAGGTCGCCTAAGAACTCCAAATTCGTCTATTGTTCGTTTTTTTCCGGCCGATGAAGATGATAACCTTATATAACTTTCAAAAACCCTACTAGCCGTTAGCTGCTGCTTGGAGTGCACGTTTAACCAATTCTCGCGGCCCGCATGAGATGAAATGGTAAGTCTACGCGACCCGCTTGGAAGTTCAAAACCGGAAACCATTTTTATAACTCTCGCGGCCCGCTTTGATGTATGGGATAAGTTGATCCGGGCCGCCTGGACTTAAACAACTCTGAATTTTCTTTTTAAGTTAATGCGGCCCGCCTGGAGATCCTTATAAGCTTATGCGGCCCGCCTGGGAGCTCCAGAACTGCATTTTCTCTTCGTTTCAGCTCCCGACTCCTCGATTTCCATTCCAGCCTTCCGCCTTTCCAGATTCTGACTCGTTTTCGCTCCTTTTGGCTGTAAAGACCTGGAAACACAATTAAATCAAAAGTATGTACAATCTATCTAAAAACGATACTAAAAACGAATAACTAACGACTAAAACCGACGCGAATACCGATGTATTTTACAATAGATCAAATACCTTTGGGTATTGAAGGAGGTCCTACTAAATTTGTCCCAGGTCCCTTGCAGGACCTCTAAACGCTGAACAAGGGCAAGACTCTTACCAAACCGTTCCCTTAACCCCCGACCAGGTAGCCAACATACCTCCATATAGACCGTGGAGATATGAATGGTGAAAATCTTTTATTTTATATAGACAGTAAAATAATGCCAAGACACCACGGACAAACGATGAGGAAGAATCACCTTCAACATAAGAAACTAGTTATTAAAGTCATTAATACAAAACCAATTAAGAAGTGCAAAAGATTAAAAATAAAAAGTATTATACTAAACACTTGTCTTCACCAAGTGATGTAAGAGACTTAGGCAAACATGGCCTTGATTGTCAAGAACTCTTACAATCAATCTTGGATCCCGAGACGACTCACACACTCTATGATGGACAATGGATGATGGGTGGTGGATGATGGTGTTGTGATGGTGGTGGGTGGTGGATGAAGTGTGAGAGAGGTGGTGTGCCAAGGGATGAGTTGCAATGGCTCCAAGCACTCCTATTTATAGGCTGAACAGAAGCCTCGGCACGGCCCCGTGTCCGCTGGGCACGGCCCCGTGCCCGTCTGACACTCTCTCTCTTCATTAATTGTAATTCGCAATTACAATTAATGCGCCTGCAGTACTTTGGCCACGCCCCCGTGTTCGCTGGGCACGGCCCCGTGGTGGGCAATAGAAGCTTCTACAGGTTTGTCTTTTCTGCTGCTTCTTGGGCACGGCCCCGTGCTCGCTGAGCACGGGGCGTGTTCAGTCTTCTGTCTTCTCTGTTTTGCTTGGGAGGATGATGTCGAGGGGTCGGGCAATCCACTTTTGTTCCTTTTCTGTATTTATGTTAGATTTTGCTGTCTTTTTGCTTCTTTTGTTAATTTGAGCTCATTTAATCCTGAAAATATAAAAGGAAGACAAAAGTACACTTTTTCCAACATTAGTACTTAAAAATGGTTAGTTTTATGCCTCATTTGATGTAATTTATATGTTGTATTTTACACACATCACCTGTGCATCACCCACTCCAGCTAAAAAAAACAATTCCAACAAAAATAGTTTTATTATATTCAAACATAGTATAAAAGAAAAGGAAAACATTACTGGTTGACCACTGAATCATTAGTTAACATGTTATGACTGTCAAGAAACATATAGTACATAACATTTTTTAAAAAAATTAGACACCAATCTTTGACTAAAATATCTAGAAGAACAAAATAATGTACCTGATAACCCATTTCAGGCAATGATGCCAGAGCTAATCTCACATACCGAATAAACAAAATTCCAACCTGAATGCCAGTCCATTTAAAGTAAATCGGGTCCAGGTATAAGGTTATTCAGGCTTCCATTACTTCGAACTCGGTTGTCTTTGGTTTCAAAAAAAAAGTGATAAGTATATATATGTATCCTTTCTTTTGCATTTACATTCCACAATTTGTCCAAACCCAATGTTCTTGCATACTGTTTTTGAAACTTAAGCAACAAATAACCAATTATGATGGTTCATATGTCAATCATTCATCAAATATCTATTTATATTTTATCTATTAACCATAGTCTTATACTAAGAATTAGCCCAAAATTGAGAACAATGACCTAAAAAACAACCACATCAATGAATACGCATTCAAATTCACTTCCTGACATAATGAACCAACAACAGTGTGTGTGCATGTGTGTATTACTTAAAAAAAAGAACAGAACGCTTGCAACTCCACCACACTATATTTTCTGATTAATTATTAAAGCTGATAAAGACCTCTGCACATTTTACCTTGATAAAGATATTAGCAGTTCCACTTTTCCGAATACTTGGGTCCCTATGAGAATACATGAACCAAATCAACTTGCCATTCACTGGAGTAAAGTTCCGAATACTTATTCCCTGTGACAAAGATTAGTTAAAGAAAATGAAATTTCACTACCAACAAAAGCTTTAAACAATGGAAATTATGAAGTAAATAAACCTAAAGACAACAATCACTCTTGGATTAAAAAAAAACATAACAGAACTATAACAGTAAAGTTATATTATACCTTCGTATAATAAGCTTTTCGGTTCTCCCAATTAAAAGCTTTGAACTTAATCTTCCCAATAGCTTTGAAATGCATTTCTGAATATTAATACAAAGACATACTACTATCGCCCCGTTCACATTTCCAACAACCTTAATGAAAATTTAGTCGTTAATTATAACCTTGAATAAATCAACGGGTAATCTATTAAAAACTCGTTTACCTTTCGGACGAAAGGACTATCTCTTCTACTACTATTTTTAAGTACTCTAATCGTTGATTATAAATCCTAAACAACATTCAACCATTAACCAAAATTGGATGAAGCCGAATATATATCCAAAATCAGTACCAAAACAAAGGTAAATAAGAGAAAACTAAATCGAATACATTAATCGATCATGCTAACCAACATGATTTAATCTACTCGGATTAATCTTACTGTAAATTGGAGTGCTCCCAACGTTATATCCTTCCGAAACTATCAAATCAGGTGACGATGAAGCAAGATTGGATTTCGAAGAGAGAAACGCCGATAGTTGATGGTTAGGGATTAGGATTCAAAGCAGGTAACGATTCATAGTTCAAATAAAAGATTTAGAGAAACATACGTGGAAGATCTGAGGAGAGAGCAATGCGAGATATGGATGTCGTTGATGATCTTCAGAGATAGGGGGTAATAGTTACGGTTAGAGTGTTAGAATGAGGAGGCGATTCGGCGATTAGGGTTTTGATTGAGGGAAGGAACGATGATTGAGAGATTGAGAGAGAGAGAGAGAGAGAGAGAGAGAGAGAGAGAGAGTATATGAATCGTACAAAAGAAGCTATTCCAATCCTCAAACCAGAGATATGCCACATGTGTGCTGACATGGCTGCTTATTGGCTTAAACCAATGGGTGACAAGTGTCCCCTAATGGTTTTGTTTATTATATATGTAGATGTGTTCTTGGAGTTTAATGGTTTGATCCTTGATGTTTGACAATTGAATTTCGGATCATGATAATGGTTCGGTACTATCCATCTGTTTGTTACAAAATATTACTGTTAATTATTATTTCCTTATTTAGAGGATAGATAATAACTTGATTTTCAATTCAAAATTTGATTTGGAGGATAATATGGAAGTCAACGATTTGAAGTTAATAACAATAATTGGACTGCCTTTTTTGGTGGGTTTAATGTAGTGGTTTAAAATTTAAAATTTTATATATAGTTTTTGATTTAATTCTTCTAGAATATTATAGTAATTTTAAATTTAGATTCTGTTTGACTTAATTTTAAATAAATTTGTCTGGAATAGAATTTGACTACATTTATTTTTTATAAATGCTAATTATCCTAATTTTTAATAACCTCTAATCTATAATTATTGGTTTTTATATAACTAACTAGATTCAAATTATTTAACAATCAATTTAAAAAATTTATTGGTTATTACCATATATGCTTTAAATCATTAAAATAATAGATACGGAATTGACTTGTGAACTTTCAATCTATTTTAGATGATGTTGTCCCTCAATATGCTAGCATTGGTATGTTTTCTAATATCATTTTAATTATTAGAAGTTTATTTCAAGAATATATTAATATTCTTAAAAAATATCAAAAAATGTGTTTTTAATATTTTGGCTGATAATAATAACTAAATATGAAGTATATTAAGATTCTTGACTGAGATGAATGTAGCTTATAATATTAACCCTAATTTTGGAAAATCTAAATCATTCAGTGTACGCTTTTGTTTGCCTTACATTCTTTTGACTTAGGTGCATCTAGCTTAGATTGTTTAACAATGAAATAGAAGTTGCAACACAAATTTTCTATCCGGTCTCTTATCATTTTCAAACTTAAATGGATCATTTAACATGAAGTAATAATGTCAATAAAACTTTAGGATGCTTGCATAAGTTAATTATCTCTTAGGCAACGCTTATGAGGATACGAGAACAAGGATAATTAGAAATTACACTTTTAATCATTTTCCATACTTAAGCTCGATTACCGGCTTAAGCCATATTCATTTTACCATTTCAGGTTGAGCACTGCACACGTATGACATGGGGAACTCAGATGGCTCATGCCCACCCTCTCAACCTGAGCGGTGTTGTGGCTTCCGGTTTATATCCTGTTAACCAGTTAACTTCAACGATTTTTTTTGTATTCGTGAGTGTATAATGGTCTATTTACTCCAAAACATGTACATTAATGCTCCATAATCAGGGGACAACAATAGAGAAGAGTATGTGATCTACTTCACATTGGGCCACGCAGCTCATAACTTCTTTGTTGCTGCAGAATCATCAGTATTGGTGGAACTCACCCATTAGTTAAAAATATTAGTTTGAGACTTACTCCAAATAGATACAGACAACTTGAAGTATTTAAATTCATATTTTAGGCTCCTTTATACTTTATTTCTTTTCTAAATATTTACTGCTTAAGCAGACAATGAAAGTAGTAAATTTTGTACAAATGAACGAAGAACTTGATTACAAGTTTGGATACTTTTTATGTATAAAAAATGTAGAGTTATCTCCCGCTACAAATTTATGCTTTTCTAGTTCGGTTTGTTTGAAATTAATTTGGTTTGTTTATTATAAAATGCTTTATAGTGGCAAAGTGTAACGAACAAAGACAATGATGTGGAGCAGTGCATGTCACAGGTGAGCTTCAAGTCAACTTACCTAATATATAATTGGTGATTTGAAGTAATGCAAGGGTTGATTAGCAAGGAAATAATTCAAGGATTGATTAGCAACCTCATTATACTTTCAAATAAGGTACTTTATATTTTTTTTGTGTTTCTTATCTTCTCTCAATTTGAAATTCAACTTTATTATATAGGTATCTGTGTGTTGTTTAAGGTGTTTCAACTTAGGTTAGTTTTGAGAAAGATGTGGACAAGGCAGAGTCAATGTGGGAGATACAACATCGACATGTTGATGATAATTTTTAAGCCATCTACGATGACATGGGTGGATTATTTTTAAAGGTTAGCACTACAAATTTGTAACTGCACGTATACATCACAACAAACACTTTTGCTTGCTTAGAGCAACTATTACCATGTATTTTGTTATCTAGAATTTGTAGGTGCATCAAAATTCTTTTTTTATTTGTAGAAGGAAAAACACCATCCCCAGTGCATCTAAGTCTCTTAGTCTATCCATGTGAATTCACGTTACATATTGTCTATTTTGTGTCTTCAAGACATGTGGATTATTGTTCCACGTAATGACTTTTATTAACAAATATGCAGTAATTTCTTTGCAGGAGGTAAAGTTGATATACAAAACAAGAGAACCTAAATAGCAACAAACCAACAGGTTACTTGTGTTTGTATATGTGAGTTTATATAATAAAGAAGAGAACAAATGAATGGTTCCATCAGGTTTGATACTTAATACTGTAATAATAAGCTATTTGAACTAAGACATATTAATATTTTATGATAGTTTGTGTTAATATATTTATGTTTGTTTATTTTGTTAAGATCGAACATCATCTTCCAAGTGATTATGGCTATTTTTTAAGGAACAAAATTTGAGATATAAGTTGGTGTTAGAAAGGTTAACATGATATGAAGTGTCATTATATTCTTTTCCATACTTGGTTCACTAGGATGAAGCTTTCAGCGGTAATGTCATATTTAGCATTTACATACTACAAATAAAAATTGAAAACTAAAAGTTATTAATAATATACTTTATACATTTCTTATAACTGACTCATTAACATTTCTACTTATTGAAACAATGCAAATCAAACAACCTGCCATTCTCATTTGACCCATAATACGTGGATTGTTTTATTTACTTTATGAACTTTTTGTATTTCATAAGAACTAGATTGTTGCCGTATGCCGCGCGTTGCGGCGGCGACGCCTTAGTTATTTATAGTTTGCGACACGTTATGTGATATATAAATCATATGAAAATGTGTGTCCGATGTATCTGCTCTAAAGCTTTGCAGTTATAAAAGAAACGGAATCGAACCCGAGCTGGTTCATTTAGTAAGCATTCCACCTAGCCACTACACCAACTTTACCTTTGCATCTAGACTTGGTGGTGTCAAAACATACAATAACTCAAATTTAGAACGCCGAATGAAAACGTATCATATTTGACCCAACTCGTTTCCGAACACAGTTTACGTCAAAGCGTAGAGCATAAAATCGTATTATATTTGACCAGATTCGTTTCCGGAAAAAACTTATGTCGAAACTTGAATCTATATCGTTTACATTGAAACGTGAATTTATGTCGACACGTATATTAAAATGTCAAAACGTAGACCAACTGAAAACATATATAAAAATAAACATGAAAACGCATTACATTTGACCATGTTCCTTTTCGAAAAAGTTGAAGTCCAAGTCGAAACATAAATTTACACCGACACGTACATGAAAATAACGACGTGAGAAAATAGTTTTTTTTGTTTTTTTAAGCTAAAGAATGAATATTATGGGGGTGAATTTGAAAAGTTGAAGCTTAAGAAAGTGAAAACAAACACTTTATAAAGTTTTAGTGGACGTATTAGGTATAAATGTCAATTTTAAAAAGTTTATGGGTTGTTTTTGTTAAGTTCAAAACTTTAAGAGCCGTTTTGTCTTTTTCTCAGGGGCTATTTTAGTCAAGTTAAAAAGTTGAGGGGCTGTTTTGGTCAAGTTGAAAACTTGAAGGGCTTTTTGTATTTTGGTCCACCGACCTTTTGTTTTAAGAATAAAGTAATTTCTTTTAAAGAATTTATATATGTTCATTATAAACATATAATGTCCTTTGTCAACACCTCGAAAACATATTATTTTTTAAATCCGTAAAGTTCACGGAAATTAGCACTAGTAAGGTGATAAAAGACATTCTAGCCTTCTTGGTACACCTGTTAATAACAATGATTCATTTGGGTAAAAGGATTCTGTTTGATAATAATAATGATTCATTTGGGTAAAAGGATTCTATTTACGTGTTTACTTGAACAATCTAAAATCATAGAATGAGTTAATTTGAGTATATACTCAAATGATATAATGGGTCAATCTGAACTACTATAAAACTCGCCAACATAATATGGTCCAAATGGAGAAGCACAAACCACCACAATTGCGTCGCCACCGTTAGCACATGCACTACTGTCGACCACAACCTCCATCACCATTGCCATCCTGGCCACCACCACCGTATTCACCACCGCCGTCGTCGCAACTACCACGTCCACAACCGTCCCTAACACCACCATTGTTGTCGCCACTGCTGCCATCCATCACCACTAGCCACCATAAAAGCATATATAGTCCACTATGATATTTTTTTTTTTTTTCTAAAACACCCCTTTGTAGGGGTGTGCATCGGGTCGAAACTGGACTGAACAGAACTAAACCAGCCCAAAACCAAAAGTCCACAAAACTAAACCCAAGGACCAGACCAGTAAAGTGTGGGTCGGTGTAGTTTTGTCGAGGTTGGGATGGGCCAGATATGCAAGATCAGATTTGTGGGATTAACATAACAATGTTGGGCCAGATTTATTGTATAGAAATGGGCCTTAAAGACATCTAGATGAGATTTAGGACCTGTCCAATGAAGTGATGAACACCAGAAAGTAGTGGTGTACAAAAAACCCGAACCTGGACCCGGACCCGAAAATAAAACCCGGAACCGGGTATTATAAAACCCGGGTTTTTTATACCCGAACCCGACCCTACCCATAGGGTAGGGATTGGGTATGCATTTCTGTTATAAAACCCGAACCCGGAACCGGGGTTTTTTTATACCCGTTTTCAACCCGGGTTTTACGAGTACCCGGTTTCAACCCGAACCCGGAACCGGTTTTTTTTCAATACCTGGTCCGGGTTTCCTAATACCCTGTTTAGGTTTTTTCGTATTTTTGTGTTTTTTCGAGTTTTGTACCTTGGTAACGGCTATATAACCGTTAGAAAGTGTATTATAATCATTTGTTTGGTTTACATTGTATCTCTATACCCTATAAAAGGGGTCTTTGATGACAAACAATAAACGAAGACGATCAAGTTATTCGAAGCTATCTATGTTCATCATCTTATTCGATCCGGTTTAATGATTATTTAGGTGTCATGTATTTCTATGTTTTATGAAATAAAAAGGTTTTGCATTTTATATTTCTATGATTTATCCAAAAAATGAATACCCGAGGCATACCCGACCCAACCCGATCCATACCCGACCCTACCCAAACCTGAAAATAGGGTATTATAATACTCGGGTATTAGAAAACCCGACCCGAACCCGGGTATTTAGGGTATACATTTTTTACATAAAACAGGGACCCGGACACGACCCGGGTATTGTCAATACCCGATTTTGTAGAACCCGATCGTACCCGAACCCGGTTCCATACCCTGAACCGGGTATTCAGAAAACCCGATTTGTGCACCACTACCAGAAAGGCAGGAACAACAATATACAGAATTCAATAAACAATTCAAAAAGAGATGTTGCTAACATAGAGTAAACCATAATACATAGAATTCAACTCAATTCAAATTCCCAAAATTAGGGTTGTAAACGAACCGAACGTCCATCAAACAGTTCGTGAATCGTTCGGCGGGAAGTTCGTTTATGTTCGTTCGTTTAACAAACGAACATGAACAAGAAATTTCGTTCGATTAGTTAAATGAACGAACATGAACAAACGTCTCGTTCGTTCAATTGTGTTCCTGAACGTTCGGTAAGTTGTTCGTGAACGTTCAGTGTTCGTGAACATTCGTTCATCTGTGTTCGTTTATGTTCGCTTGTTTGTGTTTTAATAAAATTTTTGTACTTTCATATATTTTATCTATGCTTTTTATATTATTTAATTTTTATTTATTTTATTACCCTAACAATTAAATTAGAAAACCCAATTTTCACCTTGTTTATGCACCATTTCTCTTTCCTTTTCTCATTATTAACATTGACGAATACGATCGACATCCGTTCCACATTTAGAGCTTCAAGTTCCAGTCTCGGAAGCACCGAAACGCCTAGTAGGTGCCGTCTCCCGTCCTGGGGACTGCTAGGGGACGGAAACGGCACGGGGAGTCGGGGACGGTCGGGAAACGTCCCCTGCATGTTGGGTACCGCCTGGAAACGCGTTGCAGAAGGGGACGGGGTTTAGGGACGTGCAGGAAACGTTTCCATCAAGTTTCCAATGGAAGATGTAGGATTTGACTTAACGACGGTAACTGACTGTACGGCGACGGAGCCGGCGGCGGCGACGGAGCGTAGTTGTGGTTAGAAGACGTAGCGTACGGCTGAAGCTGCAGTGGTGTCCGGCAGTTGGAACAGTCGACTAGCATTAACATTTTCCGGCGATTGAGTTTGCTCCGGCGATATTGATACGGTATTAATAAGTCAAGGGTCTGTATTGTAAATAATGAATAGTTGAGGGTCAAGTCAGGTCTAAAGTGTTGTTAGGTAGTTAGGAGTTAGTTGATGATTGTGTACTTAAACAGAAGTTGTTAATGAAAGTAGTTAGTGTTGAGTGAGCTAATCTTCTTGTCTTCTCTCTCTAATCTCTCTCTCTAAACAGTTCGTATCATTGGTATCAGAGCTCTCCGATCCTCGGAAGCTCTACTATTGATTGCCGGAGCGTTCAATTCATTGAAATCAATCAATTGTTCGATTGATTTTGTCCGTTCAATTCAGTAGAATCAATCAATTGTTCGGTTGATTCAATTCAATTCATCTCAGGATTGTTCATTGTTCGAGCAATTCTAAACCAAATTTCATTCAGATTCATCAATTCAATTGATAATTTCAAAATGACAACTCGGAGCCAAGCTGAAATTGAAAAGACATTGAAAGATCATACAACTTCATTACTGAAATTTGATGCTTTCATGGAGAAAACAGAGAATACCTTTTCAGATATCAAGAAATTGCTGGAAAAGTTGGCTAACCACAGCAATACAGATGATACGGGAACTTCAACCAATCAAGAATTGATCAACAGATCCACAGATAGGCTGTTCAGGTTGGGAAAGATTGAATTTCCCAAGTATAATGGGTCGGCGGATGTAGAAGAATGGGTGTGTAAATGTGAACATTTCTTCGATGTGGATGATACCCCAGAAGCTTACAAGGTTCGTTATGCAGTCATCAATTTGGAAGGTAAGGCTATGAAATGGCATAATAACTTTGTTAAGAATAGGCCCCTTGCTAGTATTCCTTGGGCAGAATATTCTAGAACTATAATAGACAGATTTTCTACTCAATTGTTTAAAGATGCTATGGGTTTGTTGTCATCTACCGTTCAAACTGGGGATTTAGAAACATATTGTGATGAGTTTGATGAAAATCTGTTAAGGGTTACAATTGCAGAAGAATATGCAATTAGTCTCTTCATTAAGGGTCTTAAACCGGAGTTAGGAGGTCCAGTTAGTATGTTTGACCCTAAAACTATGAAAGAAGCTTATATGTTGGCCAAGAAACAAAAAGTGGCTAATGACAGAGTCAAGAATCAGTACAAAACCCCATTCAACTCTAAGCCTACCCCATCAACTTTTGTGGCCAACCTTAAACCTTTGTCAAGTTTGAAACCACCTGTTAATACTTCCCATTTACCCTTATTACCTAACCCACCAGCAAACCAAAAGTTTAATACCAAAAGGCTCACTAGTAAAGAAATAGAAACCAAAAGAGCTAAGGGGGAATGTTTTTGGTGCAATGATAAATTCACCCCTGCTCACAAATGTCCCAATAAACAATTGTATGTATTGGAAGTTTAGAGTGGGGAAGATGATAATCAACAGGAGAACGAAGAAGGGGAACCATTCGTTGACATTATGGGGCAAGACTCAGTTATAGATACCACATTAAATGACCCGCTCATTTCTATACATGCTCTGACAGGGATTCCCTCATTCTCTACTATGCAAGTGGTAGGAAATTTGGGCACCAAACCATTACAAATTTTGATTGATTCTGGCTCTACTCACAACTTTATAGATGAAAAATTGGCTAAGAAGCTAAAATGTTCTTTGCAAAGTATTGAAGGCATGAAAGTTGGGGTAGCCAATGGGTCACAGTTAATGTGTGGACAGATGTGCTCTGGGTTCCAATGGCAGATGCAAGGGCTGTGGATGAAAGCAGACGTGTTAGTACTACCCTTGGCAAATTATGACATGGTTTTGGGGGTTCAATGGTTGTCACCATTGGGAGATATAGTATGGAACTTTCAGGATATGACCATGCAGTTTAAAGTGAATGAGAAGGTGTATCAATTGAAGGGCAGCAACACTAATAAAGTTTCATTATGTTCCACTGAATTAATGGATCACCTATTGGGTTTTCAAGGAAGTCAAATTGTGCAGTCCCAATTGTTTAGTTTACAACAAGAAGGAAAGCCTGATCAGTTCCAACATAGATCAGTGGTTACCAAAAGTGAGGAGTATCCAGCTATTAAAGCATTGATTGAGGAATTTCAGGATGTCTTTGCAATTCCTACTACTTTGCCACCTGCTAGGCCGTTTGATCATAAGATAAGGTTGAAGGATGAGTCAATGGTTATTGATCAGAAACCTTATAGATATCAGGCTGCACAGAAGGACATAATTGAGAAGTTGACTAAAGAACTGTTGGATACTGGGGTAATTCAGGGTAGTTCTAGTCCATTTGCAGCCCCAGTTGTGTTGGTAAAGAAAAAAGATACATCCTGGAGGATGTGTATAGATTACAGGAAATTGAATGATGCCACAGTGAAGAATAAGTATCCAATTCCCTTAATAGAAGAGTTGCTGGATGAATTGGGTAAGGCAGTAATCTTTTCTAAGCTGGACTTGAGATCTGGATACCACCAGATTCGAATGTTTCCAGATGATGTCCACAAAACAGCATTTAGAACTCATGAAGGGCATTTTGAGTTCTTAGTTATGCCTTTTGGCCTAACTAATGCTCCTGCCACATTTCAGTCCTTAATGAACCATACATTCAAGCCATTTTTGAGGAAATCAGTGCTAGTGTTCTTTGATGACATACTCATCTATAGTCAGTCAGTAGATCAGCATGTGTCACATTTGAGGGCAGTATTGGAGGTTTTGAGAAGCAATCAACTGTTTGCTAAACTGTCAAAGTGTGAATTTGGAGGTACCACTGTTGAGTACTTGGGCCACATAATCTCTAAGGAGGGTGTTGCTACTGACCCAAAGAAAATAGAAGCAGTTGCACAGTGGCCAACTCCTACAAATGTTAAACAACTCAGGGGATTTTTGGGTTTATCAGGCTATTACAGAAGGTTCATTAAATCCTACGGTATTTTGGCTAAGCCTCTTACTTCCTTACTTAAAAAAGATAATTTTGTTTGGAATGAAGAAGCTAGAATAGCTTTTGAGAAGTTAAAGGAGGCTGTTTGTTCACCACCTGTCTTGGCATTACCAGATTTTGATAAGCCTTTTGTCTTAGAAACTGATGCTTCAGCTTTAGGCATTGGTGCTGTCCTAATGCAGGACAACCATCCTTTAGCTTTTATCAGTAAAGCCCTATCATCAAGACAGCAGACATGTTCAGTCTATGAAAAGGAGCTGTTAGCTATTCTCTATGCTGTCAAACACTGGCACTATTATCTGTCTAGTGGTCACTTCATCATAAAAACAGACCAGAAGAGTTTGAAGTATCTCATGGAACAGAAGTTAACTATCCCTCTTCAACATGTTTGGTTATCAAAAATGCTAGGGTATGATTATGAAATAGTCTATAAAGAAGGAAGGGAGAATCAGGTGGCAGATGCTTTGTCTAGAGTATCTGGGCCTGCATTATTGACTATTTCATTGTCTACTTTGGACACTTCATTATTGCAAAGAATTAAAGATTCTTGGTCACAAGATCTTGTCTTGTTGGAGAAGATTGGGAAATTAGAAAAAGGGGAAATTGTTCCAGGGTACAAATGGGATGGGCAGCTGTTGATGAAAGGGAATCGTGTGGTTATTGGTAATGATATGAAGTTACAACAGGATATTATTCAATTGTGCCACAGTTCTGGAATGGGGGGGCATTCAGGGGTTCATGCAACTACTCAAAGGATAAAAGGAATGTTTAAATGGAAGGGGCTGCACAAGCAGGTCAGACAGTACATCAGAACATGTGATATCTGTCAACGGGTCAAAACTGAAAATGTAGCCTACCCTGGCCTTTTACAGCCTTTGCCTATTCCAAAATCAGTATTTTCTGATATATCAATGGACTTCATTGGTGGATTCCCTAGGGTGAATGGAAAGGATTCTGTGATGGTAGTAGTGGATAGATTGACTAAATATGGTCATTTTATTCCTATTAGTCATCCTTATTCTGCAATGACAGTGGCTCAGTTGTTTATGGATCATGTTTTTAAGCTTCATGGGTGGCCTCAGACAATTGTGAGTGATAGGGACCCTATATTCTTGAGTAATTTCTGGAAAGAATTCACTAAGATGCATGGTGTGCAATTGGCTATGTCAACTGCTTATCACCCTCAGTCTGATGGTCAAACTGAGGTTGTAAACAGGTGCATTGAAGCTTATCTAAGGGCTATGACTTTGAGCACTAGTACACCTTGGCTCAAGTGGCTATCTTTGGCAGAATGGTGGTATAATACCAATTTCCATTCAAACCACTCCTTTTCAAGCCCTATATGGTTACCCACCTCCACTGTTTGTTCCCTATATTCCTAAAGATTGCAATGTGGAGGCTGTTGATCAGTTGTGTTTGGAAAGGGAACAATTGCTTAAAGAATTAAGGAAACATTTGCTTACTGCTTCTAATCGGATGAAACAAAAGGCGGATAAGAAGAGGTCTGAAAGGGAATTTGAGGTAGGGCAGTGGGTGTATTTGAAATTGCAAGACTACAGACAAAATTCATTAAGGAATCACAAACATCACAAGCTGAGCCCTAAATACTTTGGACCATTTTTTATTATTGAAAAAGTGGGAGCAGTAGCGTGTAAGCTGGATTTACCTGAAGAAGCTCAATTACATCCAGTTTTCCATGTGTCGTTGTTAAAACCAGCTCATGGTGATCATTCAGTCATCCTCCCTTTACCTGTTCAACCAAGGTTTTGTTATAGTCCGGTCACCGTGCTTGATAAAAGGATGGTGAAAAAGAATAATCGGATGAGTATGGAAGTACTGATTAAGTGGAAAGACTTACCAATTGCTGATGCATCATGGGAAAATCTGGAAGAGATGATGATTCGATTTCCGGAGTTTCATTTTGACTAATAATTTTGGGGTCAAAATTAGTTGAAGGGGAGGGTATTGATACGGTATTAATAAGTCAAGGGTATGTATTGTAAATAATGAATAGTTGAGGGTCAAGTCAGGTCTAAAGTGTTGTTAGGTAGTTAGGAGTTAGTTGATGATTGTGTACTTAAACAGAAGTTGTTAATGAAAGTAGTTAGTGTTGAGTGAGCTAATCTTCTTGTCTTCTCTCTCTAATCTCTCTCTCTAAACAGTTTGTATCAGAAGATGAGGGTTTTGGTTGTGAAGAAGGTGGGGAGTAGGTGAAAGAATTTGTAACGATTTTTGGTAATAAACGGTGTGTTGTACCCGAGGGCTGCCATTTGACCAATAATATTATGAGGGAAGTTGCACATTTACTCCTTGTGGTTTTAATAGTTTTCTAATATTGCTTCCAACTTTTGTCAGTTAGTTATGAAGTGTAAACGAGCGAGTCGAGTCGAGTCGAGCCGAGTTGAGGTTGAGCTCACGTATGCTAAATGAGTTTGAGCTTTAGCTTGTTAAACCCCTTGTACTTGCTAAGCGTGTAAATGAACCGGAACTTGAAAGCGATTTGCTTGTTAACGTTTGATTAGATTAGGAAGATATGTGATTTTTGAACTTTACATCAATATATAACTATTTTGGGGTTTTGTGTTACATTATCTTTAATATATATTTATTTTTTTATATGTTTTTATTCCTGTACCCGTCCCGTCCCCGCTTCTTGAATTTTTTAGGTTTGTCGTTTCCCGTTCCCGTACCCGTCCCCGTACCCCGTTCCCGTACCCGTCCCAGTGCATCATAGGTTCCAGTGCTGGCAATCCACCTTTAGCCTTCGTCGCGTTCGCTAAATTTATTTGTGTTCGTGAACACGCTCATTTCCTTAATCAACGAACACGAACATAAAATCTCGTTCGATAAGTGTTCATAAACACATTTATTTCCTTAACGAACGAACACGAACCGGTTCGTTTACAGCCCTACCCAAAATCATTCAACCAAATAGGAAACAACAGAGCGCATAATCAAGAAACTTAAGTCCTTATCAACCTTCATTTCTACAAAATTATGAACCTTTTTAAGAAGAGTAAAATGCCTAGATAGTACCTGTAGTTTGTCGAAATTTCAACCAACTGGGGTGTCCCAGTTGGCCAGTCCCACCTCTACTCTTCATAGAGACCCGGGTTCGAGTCCAGGCAGGGGGTATTCTGCCACCTTCTTCCCAGAGGGAAACGGACTCAGCTCGGGATGGGGTATTCACCGCCAGGCAGCATTGGGACGTTGCTAGCTTGTGGAGTGGGATCACTCCAGCGGCCGGGAGGTCCGTGCAATAACCCCCCCTAGTTTGTCGAAATTTCACCTTTAGTCTCCAACTTTGTGGTTTGACCAGTTGTTACTCGGATAGTCCCTGAAGTGAATGGGGATTAGTTTTCTCAGTTAAGTGGAAGTGGATGTGAAATTGCAAAAACACCCTTGTCATTAAACGTAACCGGGGTGGGGTGTGGTAGGTAGTGATAGTTGGCGAAAGTTGCCGGTGAAGGTGGTCGGGGTTCTTCAATCGGAAAGAGTTGCTGGTGAAACGTAGACTGTGATGGGGTTGGGGTGGGATGGTGGGACCCCTTAGAATTTGTTTTTTAATGAGAAGGGTAGTTTTGTAATTTCACATCCACTTAAGTGAGAAAACTAACCCCCATCTACTTCAGGGACTATCCGAGTAACAACTGGTCAAACCACAGAGAGCAAGAGTGTAATTTTAGAAAGTTGGGGACTAAAGGTGAAATTTCGACAAACCACAGGTACTATCGGGGCATTTTACTCCTTTAAAAAACTTCTCAACCACATAATCAAACAAGTTAGAAAACTAATTTGAAAATGTAATAAACCCCGAGTTCAATCATATGATAAATGATCAACATATAAATGAAAAGTCAATGCAATCTGCTGTCAAAATCCATATTGAAATTATGAACAGCTTAGAGAACTCGATCGCAGACGAAGATGGTTATGAAAGACCATGCAGGCTTGTTGAAAAATACTATGTCCAAAAACCATTTCAACATAAACATATCATTATAATTAGCAAGGCACAAGAAGCAAAATGGTGATGGTAGATGGTAGTAGTGCTTTCTTTATCCAGGAATCACCATTAATCTTCTGTGACGGTTGCATTATGTTTATTTCATGTAGTACCGCGTTACATTCATACGTTTGTTGGCTTTTTGTTAGGCGTTGCTGATTCTATTAGTGTTTACTCTTTTATTTTTGGTTTAGTACTAATCTTTTGATGTGATTACAAGTATCGTAAGCGTATTTCATACAAGAAACACAACAACTGTTAGATATAACTGCTATAACTATTACTTTAGTCATTTGATGCTTGTTCAAAACGGCTGGTTTTAAGCCAAACCCACTTTTGTCAAAACACATTTTGGCCCGAAGCAATCTGAAACCTTATAAATCAACTTGGTATGACCTGTTACCCGACCCGACTGTTATGCCAGGCTTAGCAAAAAACATAAATAAGGCCCAAAGATAAATAGTTTTAATAACAATATATTAATACCAGACCCGACCGACCCGCCTGTTATGCCAGGCTTAGCAAAAAACATAAATAAGGCCCAGAGATAAATAATTTAAACAACAATATATTAATATCATAGTCAAATGTCATGATTCAAATTTCAACATCATCAGTACATATGCATATATCAAAAAAAAAAAAAAAAAAAAACTTGTGAAAGGTTAACTGCATTATGCTCAAATTTATCTATCAGCAAATCTCCATACCCGCATACCTTTAACTGTCTCCATACCCGCATACCTTTAAGTGTGGTAAAGAATGTGTCTATATAATTAGTTAATAAAAAGTGTACCTTGTTCCTTTATGAAGCTAATTGCTTTTCCTTCACACACTAAGCCCCTAAAGTGCTTTTTGGCTTTGGAAGAAGAAGGCGACACAATATGAACATTGGTATGGCCTTTATCTTCTTGTTCAAGTAGCTTCTTGTATGTAAACTGAAGAAAATTTACAAATAATGGATCAACTTTGTTAGAATAAACCCAATAAAGGATAATGAATATAACTCTTACCTTGACAAGATCACTTTGTTCTTCAAAATCAGTTAAAGGATGGGACGATCTTAAAGTTATAGATCGAGGACGACAACACCAAAGTACAGCATCCAAAAAAGTTATACGATCTGATGATTCTTCATGGGCTTCTAGTTGCAGCTCAACATGCTCCAATTCATAAGGTGGCAACCCAATCGCCTTTAGCTTCTCTAAATCTATGAGTTTCTGGAACACAATTTGGATGAATACACAACTTTGAGTTGGGATTGTTTTATATAAATGTCCAAAACAAAGTAATACATACATGATTTGCCAAAGAAACAAACCTGGTAGTATATGGCGTGAAGAAACAGGTTGAAAACCTTGAATCCATTTTCCTTGTCCAAAAACTGCCTTAACTTCTGGAACCAAAGTGTGTCTATATGATCGCCAGGATAAATTTGCATACATGGTTTCAAATAGGTTGAATGCCATACAAGAGGCCAGAGTATAGTACGATTAAAAGGGTAACAAAACGAAACCAACTTGGGGGTTCTGAACTCGATTTCTTCCAAATCACAGTTTGCACGCAGCACCAATGTCCTCAAGGAATGACTCGACAACCTGAGGTTGTTGCATGGATATTGAGTAACTAAAACCAAATTTTCAATGACGGGGAAGTTGGATAAGAGGTCATTGAAACCGTTCGAGTTTGGTGAGGGATGCCCCAAGTAAGACACTGTTTTTAGATTTTTGCATGAGGTCAGGTTCATTCGCGGTGCCCCTCTTTGATCCCAATCTGCTACCCAAAGACGAGATAGATTAGGAGCTTCAATGTCTATACTCTCAATTGGAGTGTAATACTCAATCCTAACTTCTTGAAGATTTTGATGTCCATGAACACAAAACCTGTTAAAGCCAGGACAACTAATAATCTCAAATACTTGTAGAAGAGGGCAGCGTGTGGCGAGATACTTGATCACCTCATCATCTATCGTGACGTCTTCAAGTCTCAATTGAATCAATGACAACTTGACAGCATCCACCATCAAAGAAGAAGGCAATTCACAACCATTTATGGTCAAAGATCTTAACACAGAAACAGATAAGAGTGTGTCAGGCAAACGGTACTTTGGGATATCTGACAAGTTAATAATCTCAATCTCCAACTCCCTCACGCCTTTGTTGAGAACTCTTTCAACGCATCTATTAATAATGTCTAATTCTGCAGGTTCCTCGATATTTGCACTGAGCTTGAGCCTGTGTGCAGTGACATTTTGATGGCAGAATCTAGAAGTAGTATAGACAACATACTTATAAAAACTTTCTTGTTCTTGCTCTTGAGGTCTAAAATTGTACATCCTGAAATCTAAAATTGGGAAAGAAGCGGTTAGGTGAAACCAGGTCTTAGATAGAACACTCATTCGAACAAGCTCTACAGGAGGGCCATTCGAATTATCAAAAAACGAGAGTATGTGATGAACAATGAAATCAGGAAGTTGTGAAATCCGATCCATCTCTCCAGTTCCAAAAGCTAGGGTTTCCTACAAAACTGAAAGAACAAATTTAAAATTTGCAAGAGTTCATTATAAAAAATGTATAAAGTTCTCTCAATATAATAATTCAAAAAATTGTAGTCTATGTGGCATTTCATCAAACATGTGGTGTGCAAAGACCAATCTTAACAATCCTATAAACATTATCGAAAGTGTATAGCATAAATCCAGATCTAAACACAATTTTAGCTTAAGTAATCAAATTAGAAACAATTAACAGGAACGTTTTTTTCTAATTAAAACCAGATTGTAAATAAAAAGCCTCAAGGGAAAAAAAAAAGAAACACACATGAAAAAAACTGCTAGAAAGATCAATACGACAAATCGAACCTGTGACAGACTTGGAATCGATTGCAGAAGAACGATTGTAGACGAAAAAACGAACTGGAATCGGAGAAGATCACTGATTGCAGACGTACAGTCAATTGGAATCTGGAGATCGTTGATTGCAGAAGAACGATTGGAATGGAACTTAAGGGCATGTTTGGGTAAGCTTATTGAAACAACTTATTGACTTATTGGCTTCTTGGAAAAGTCAGGATTTTGTGACTTATTGACTTATTGGCTTTTCCCTCTCACATACACCCTCTTTGCCAAACATTATTTTAGAGCTTATGACTTTTCAAAAAGCCAATAAGTCAATAAGTTGTTTCAAAAAGCTTACCCAAACATGCCCTAAGATTATTAACCGGAAGAGATCTACTACTTCTGATAAAGCAAAATCAACTTACGCACATGACATTTGCTTTAACCACTACTTGCCACCTGTCATCCTCTTACTCCATCTTTAGAAAATTTGAGCGCTAAAAACACACAAGCCTATGCCTTCTCATTTTTTCTTCACACTTTCATACGTCTTCATATCACAAACCCTAATGACGTCTCCCTCTCAAGCATCCATGGCCGCCTTCGTATCTACCGCATCTGTGGCCATCTTCTTTATACCTGCGACCACCACAAGCCCTCTGTCTTTCATCTCACGATCCGGTTGTAAAAACCCTAAGAGTGGCCTGTGTTTGTCAATCTCTCTTTATTAGAACCTTCCATCCATTGCGTTTCCTTCTCAAGCGAATCTCTTACTTCAGAAGAAACAACTCAGACGTCTCTATTTCTTTCAATTCTAGGGTTCTAAACTCGATTTACTTTCATCCGATTGTGATTAGTTGCTTTTTTTCTTACAGATCCTTGTAACCATCCTGTTGATGGATTCTCTGCCGGTTTTGCTGACAAAAACAACCTGTTTGAATTGAATGGAGCCTCACGATATATTAGACTATCTCCAATGCTAAGGATGTCCTTAGACGTCCTTAATGCCCTGTCAGCTGCCACATCATATCCTTACAAATCCTTAAAACCCTTTAATTTCATCTCCAACCCTACAAACATTCTTACATAACCTTACATTTTCCATGTCATCAATCTAATTTGAATACTTAAATTACTAAAAAAAGTATTTAATATAACTATTTAATTTGTTAAATAATATAAACTTTTAAAATATACTGTATGTATATATTTTTAAATCTGGATATTATCACATTGGAATATAAAGAAATACTTTCACATCTTGAAACAATCAAAAACAAAATTTATAAATCTCTTTCTCGGCAACCAAGGAACACCACCCTCACCAATGTACATCATCATCACCACCAACATTAATGTGCCATTTTTTTCTCTCTATTTCTAATTTCTTCTACTTTCACGACCCTCTCTCAAATTTACCCCAAAATACAGTTCGTCGGTGTTTGAAATCTCTGTGTCGCAACCGATCTGAATCTCTGTGTCAGTGTCGGTGTTTGAAATATCTATGTAGCAAACGATCGAAGTCTTTGCGTTGTTTTTTAAAATCTATGGCTGTCTCCCGCTGTTTTCAGGTGAAGGTTTCTCATCTCCTTCATAACTAGAAGGATCTGTTGGACCCACCCCATCGTTTGGACAGAGGAAAACTCACGCCTTTCTGCACGGACTTCTTGTCTTCGGACATCAACAGGCGTCGATCTCCAACGCAAAGGACAACTACAGCGAGGCTCCAGCGTGGCACGGGCGGGCATGAGTAAAGACGCGTTGGAGACAGTCTTATATTAATATTGTTCCGTTGATTTTTGTTTTAATTTTGAAATATGTTTGTTTAATATTAGGTTAGGATGTTGATTTTGTTAAATTTGAGATGTTAAGGTTTGTTTAATCAACGAATCAAATGGAGATTGAGCCGATAATTCCGGCGAATTAGCGGGCAACGTTAGTAATATGGTTCTAAATGTATATCACTGGTGCTAATTTCTGATTTTGTTTCCCATGATTTTCAATCTGTTATTTTCATTAATACACTGTGTCCAGGTTAATTTTTTAGATTGAGATCTGTATGTTAATACATTGTTGATTGGTTCCAGGTTCATATGTATTTTCTCCGTCGATTTGCGAAAGATCATTAGGTATGCATACACAATTCACCCCCTCTGATTCGTTAATATTATCATCTCAACTCAATCGATCATCTGTAACGACGATCTAAACCTGATTCTGTATCGTTTCGTGTTTTTTTTTTTTTTTTTTTTTTGCTTTTTTAATCAGATTCAATAAGATTATTAGGTTTTTGTGAGATTACAATTGAGGATTGTGTTTGGATTAGAATCGAGATTGATTCATGGAGAAATCGATGAGAGATTCAGGAAAACGATGCACGAATTAGCGGTTGATTGTCGAACGACGTCGAATGGAGCAGTTTATTTGAGCGGTTGATTGTCTAACTTTTATTTCATATGACTTAACTTCAAATTTCTCGAATCCATCAAGATATTACCCGTTTTCTGTAGCTTTCAAGGGTATCCAGATGAGGCACATGTTTCACCGTAATTGAATGGGATATAGAAAGCTTTGATTGTCTTTGATGCTTTCTTTGATTTTGATTCCATTCTCTGTCGAATTTAGAATTTCTGTGCTCCATGAATTGAATAGTATCATTCATACGTACTGAAAGAAGATCTGATTTATTTTGAAGGACTGCGTTTGATAATTCAGATCTGAGTTGTTGATGTTTCTGTCGAAACCTGATTCGGATTTGAGCATTAGATGTTAGTTGAAAATTGTGTTGTGACTGAATTTGAGTTTGATAGTAAAGAAGTTGTTAAGCTGTTGAGATTTGAATTATAGTTTCGAAGTGTCATTTGAGAATTTCGAACTGTTTCGATCAATTCAGGTTGAAATTTCATTCATTACGGACTGATTTGGATCTGTTTGTTGTATCGTTTGAATATTTTGAACTGAATCGGTATGTTTTAGATCGAAGTTTGGACTGTTATGAATCAAAGTCAGTGTTAATCATTCACGGACTGTTGTTGGGATTTTTTTGATAGTTACGGATCAACTTAATCATCTGCAGAACTGATCCGAACAAGTCTGCAGAAATAGTGTCCGTTCGATAAAACAGTGTCCATTTACCGTAATTAGTTAATTCGCTGCTGCAAATTCTTTTCACTCGCAACCCGACTTTATTAAGGTTCGGGTAAGTTGGGTTTCTCACGTTAAGAGGGTCGGCTTGATTGGGTTAGTCTGGTTAATTTAAGTTATATGATTATTTAAATTATCATCGGATATTAACATTTAAGTAAGTTAAAAGATGTAATTTGTTAGGAAGATAATTATCATCGGATATTCACAGTAAAAGATCAAAGGGCACCAAGTAGCACAAACAAGATTTGGGCCATTTTCATCCCTATTTGTATGGGATTAGTCATTCTATTTGGCATATCTGTGATGATCATCATGAAGAAGAAAAAGGTTAAGTTACAAGGTAATTTTCTTTCATAAGTATCATTGATTTTTTTCTTATGTATTAATAAGAACATTAATTGTTTCACAGGAAGATATGATTCAAGTATTTAAGCATTTTTATCCCTCAATTAGGAACAAAGATTGATGCACTCTTGCTGTAGTAAGAAAGGCGGCGGAAAATGGCGATGGCAAATAGGATTCGTCATCCATTCCAATGAGGTTATTAATTTCATATTGTTATTATTTAAATTACAAGAATATTGTGTATATCAAATATCTAACTACCGAAACTAACTTCTTTTTACCTCAACGCGAGATAGATAAAAACATGTAAAAACAGTTATAACAAATCTATTCCCAAATATAAATATCAGACAAGTACGAATGGATTATGTACAAGGGTTTTGACTTTATATTTAGACTAAATACATGTGTGTATATATGTGCATGTTAATTTAAGCAAGTGAACCAAGTACAAGAAGGAGGCTAACAGGATCTCGAATACATGAGGATTTATAGACTAACACGTTCACCTGAATACATTGGATGAACCGGTAGCTAAAGATGTAGGATGAAGCACAAGAAGACGGACATTGCAAAATCATAATAGTTGAGGTAATTTATTGGCTAGCTAAGTGTCAATGGTTAGTTAATTGATTTGTTTAGGTGTCTCTTTGGCATGGTTGGTTGCCATTTTGACATGATGGCACGTGCAATTTTTTTCTTTTGATTGGTAATCAAAACTTAAAAATCATATTCTTGATGCCAGTGTGTTAATAATTCATTTTAGTATGATGTTACAAATAAATGCTATAATATTCATTTATGAGTATATAATTACTAAATTACCTAAGGTATATGTACATTGAGTGTTCGAATTGAACAACCAATCGAAGAAATTGACTGGTTGCATTGTTAGATGTTTATCTTGCTATAGTAGTGCTATACCACTCTAATATTGAGGAAATGGGCACCCTGCCATCTATCTTCATTTGACCTAAAAACGTTGGATTGGGCTAACGGGTAATTTATTGGTAACTGGTAAGGGTTAAAACCGTACCGGTTGGGTTGACTTGAAATGCTTTTTATCCAAAGTTCATAAAAAAGTTGGTGTCTCAAATATGATCACATAAATTATAAACTTTTAATAATAATTCATACTTTTTAGATATTTTCTTTTTTAATTTACATGTTTTTTTTGTCAAGCTATATTCTTTTTCATTAAAACAAACAACTACATTCTTTTCGTAATTGTTATTATAATACATCACCTTTAATAATTTGTATTATTTTAATCATTTCTAATAGTTTTCAGGTTGACGTGCATGATTTGGTTAATGAACATAGTATTGCGAGCAAATCTGTTTATCTGAGTCTTCTTCATAGTTCATCCAGTTAATGTTGAGATCATTTTAGATCAATCTGTTGACTTAGACTACATCTCAGATTGTGTCATTTTAACATCTAATGGTGAAACTATTTTGGTTAATTGTCACTTAGCACAAGTGAACCCAACTTCATCATGGATCAAAGAGACTATTCTCAAGGATTGTCTCGATGATCATGGATCAAAGAGACTAGAAACCTGTTCTAAATACAAACACTATAATTTACAAGTTGTATCATCTATTATTCATGGTACACTCCATATAATCAATAAATTTGTCTTTGTATGTATTTGTAGACCGTGTAGGTTGTAAACTCGACTAATGAACATTTTTCTCTTGCTACAAGGTGTTCAGCGATTTGGTCAGTTTAACAAATTACTATTATAGTGGCTATAATTTTATTCAAAAAAAATTGTTTTGTTTGCTTTCTAAGTTCCAACTTCCAGTGCATACATCTAGACGTAAAGTTTTTATAGGATAAATATGTTTTTTTTTTGCTATAAATTAATAGAGATGGCCAGTTTTGTTTATGCATGTTAATTTCTCCCTCACCTGTATAATTGGATAGATGACTGCAGTCATTTTCATCACAATTGGCGTTTGTTCGAGGTCCAAAGCAATTGTTAATATTTTGAAAAGATATTTTGTAAATGTCGTACTTTTTGTTGTGACAGGTATTGCAAGATCGGATCAAAATGTGAAATAAGGTGAAGTGTAGCTGGGGAATTGGAGAACAAAACAGATAATCCACACTTAATTAATTCTTTTGATATCCGTTTGTGTAGATCAGTTACTTATTTTGTCAATAGATAAATCTTTAATAGATTTATAATAATCGAAAATCGTTAATGGATTTTTGCCTTTTGAAAACATTTCTTTTTATTTTATTTAATGATATACTTTGAACCTTGGGCTATAGAACCCGTTCGCTTATTTCAACATCTGTCATCTTACTTGGTATATGGTTTGATTCGAAACTCAACAAACTTTAGATGCCTTACCTTATTTTTAGTTTAATTTTTTAAAGTTAGATTGAATTTAACTTTGTTTGATACATTACGTACCCGCGGGTAGAGAGATGGATTTCCTTACTTGAACGTTTATTTCTTTCAAAGAATTATTTCAACAATTTTAAGTTATATATTTGTGTGTTAAGCCACCCGCGAAACTCGCGGGGTCTTATGCTAGTTATAATACAAAACAAAAACTATAAGGCTATAGGATGTCATGAATCCTGCACGTCAGCGTGATGTTATCGTCCTCTAGTTCACCATCCAAAATCACTATCCTAAGGATGTGGTCATGACCCAAACCACTATCCACCACCTTTTTATGTGAAATATATTTTATTTATTTTAAATAAACAACAAATAAAATTTAGTAATAAAATTACATAACATTCAAATTAATAAAAAAAAATAACATCCAAATTTAAACTACATATTATAAATTAAGAAAAGAAAACTACCCGTTGTTGTTAATCCGACCAAATTGCCAAACATGTTCAATCAACTCGAATGTTTTAGACCTCTTTGCTCTTGCCACCTCGTTAGGAACCGACGCCCATTTGGGACAATTTTTATAGATTTCCCAAGCCCCTACATATGTGAACGCACTACCTTTTTTGGTATGGTATTTTGACATAGCTATGGCAAAAACCGTTTCATCACTCGCCCACTTGGCCGATTCAAATGAGCATTGTTGTAATAACCACAAAACGCCGATATCTTCTTATTCATCTCTCGATACTTTGAGCCCATTGAGTTCACTTATCGGTACACCAAAAGAACATTAAACTTACTAGTATCGAAGCTGAAATAAGGATTACAAAGTTATGGACACAAAATAATATATAAAACTTAACAGAAGAAGTACGAGGAAAAAATAAAATACAAACTCATAGCAGTAACAAGATTAAAAAAAAATATATAATTAAAAGTTATTTTAACATCCCTGTATATGTTATATTATAGCTAGCACATGTTTATTGAAAGTAAATATATAATATAAATAACTTAATGTATCTATTAAACTATTACTAAATATTTAATAAATAAAAAAATAATCAAATTTTACGGTCCGGTCCGGTTTTATACGATTGGTTTTTGGTATAAACCGCAAACCAAACCGTTAGCTACGGTTTGTAATTTCTGAAACCGACCGACCGAAAGTGAAAGAAATAAACCGACCATGAAACCAAACCGATGACCGGTTTAAACGATTTCAAACTAAACCGTGAACACCCCTACCCATACATATATTAGTCTTCAACTAGAAACAAATACCGAGATAAGCATGTGAATGCATTTATTATGAGTCCACTGTTAGTAAAAAGCTAACTATATATACATACATATTCAACAATTGAAAGTTAAAAATAAGGAACATGCATATTACTTTATGAAACACTATCACATTCAGTTGTTAAAAAAACAAAGCTACATGAGAATTACATCTACAAGTTTAAAGATGGAGAAAACTGTGACAGTGGATTACAATTTACAACTAACAGATTGTTTAGAATGAAATTTACAGTAGCAAACCAAGTAGACACACAAATGACAAAACCACCAATCAAAGACTGAAGAAACACGGAACTAATTTTAGGGCTAATTAGTTTGGTTTATGTTTCAAACATGAGGGTTAATCTTCTTTTACTTTCCTGAGCTCCTTAATGATCCGATCTTCCTGCAAAACAGAACACCGTTAGCTCGTTAAGAGGGGAATATGGGGGTTTCTCTCTTAACCAGACTCTAGCGTGAGAATAAGTATCTGCTTTGAGGAAATAAGTGTGTTAAGAGTGAGAATGAAGAGAGCAGAATATTTAACCTGTGCATGGAGGTCTCTATTTATAGGCGGAGAGGTGTAAGAAGAGATGTGCTGATGGGCCTTGGGCTGAAAGGCGACAAACAGAGAATATCCTTCTTGTCTCACTGGTATCGACCCCTTCTAGAAGATCTCAAGTGCTGGCGCACCACGATTGGAGCCACGTGTCCCTGTTGTCGGCCTTGCTGTCCCTCTGCCATCAGTAGGTGAGTGGAGATCATGGGGTAGGTGTCGCCACACCCTGATTGGTGCCACGTAGACGTCCTTGTGTACTTATTGTCTCCTGCACGTCAGACGATCGTGTAGCACGATAGAGCACAGCCTGGTGGACGCTGATTGGCTCTTTCTTCTGCCACTTGTACCTTACGTACTTTCTGAAGTGGCCTTGCGCCCTAACTCCTGCGCGACCCTTGCTGAGCACGTAACTAGCCCGCGCAGGGTTGAAGGTGTTGAAGGCTCTTATTCAGAATGCTAAGTGCTGAAACTGATGTTCTCTCTTGTTTGGACCTCGCGCGAGGTCAGTCTTTGTTTAAGCAGCCCGCACGAGTCTAAGATTGACCAGCTTGTTGAATAAGGAGTATGGTCCAGCGCGCGACCTGAAAGGTCTGCACGGCTTTTTGGGACCATACCCCTTCAAGTCCCCCCAGTCCAGTGCTACGCCATGCGCGGAGTAAATGGTTGGGGCTCTGGACTTAGAATAAAGAAAGTGCTAACTGTGAAAAATGCTTGCTTGATCTTGGTAGACGGCGCGTGTGTAATTGTTTGTCAGTTACTACGACGTGTCTACCAGATTTGGTTGTTGGTGATTCTCTGCTTTTGAGTGCAGGTGCGCCGGTTCATTGGATAACTATGAATGCAGCGCGGCCTGGGTAACTTCTGCATGAAGTTTGTAGTAACTTTGAGCGGGAAAAACCTTGAATTTTGAATTCTAACAGGTTGGTGCGAAATGTCGTTGATGGCGATGTTTGAGTTGACTGCTGACACGACCATCATCATGTTATCACTGACTTTTTCATTTCAATTTTTCATTTTGCCCAGGATAGAAGCAGATGTCCAACGGTGATGGGTTGTGTGTGCTCTATGCAGCACGTGGAAGCCGTTTCCGTCAGTTGAGTGAGGCCCACGCGCGCGTGGTAACCGTCACTCCGGGAATCCCGCCTTACGTGGTGGCTCCTGATAGGTTACGTGCGCGGTGAATCCGGCACGTTTTCCCATCGCATTAAATGCGATGAGTATAAATAGTCGACGATAGGAGAGAAGGCTTCACAAATCTTCTTCTGTTTCTCTACTTTCTCTCCATTTTTCTTTGAATCTTCAAATCTTCAAAGGTTGTAGTAGCAGATCTTCAAGTTTTTCCGAAAGTTCGAAGATATTCAAGTTACTCTTGTTTGCTTTATATTCATGGCTGAAGAAGGTTCCCAACCTGAAGAAGGTCCGGTCCCCGTTCTTAAATGGGATCAGGGCCTATTTGAGCAAATTACACGTGGGTTTCCACCGGAGTGGGATGCACAGTATCCCCGACAGGGTCAGACTGTCGCCGACGCACCGCCGGGGTATATAACCCTTTTGAAGATTTCTTTCTTCAAGGCAACTTCCGGTTGCCGGCGACGGAGTTCCTGTCGCATATCCTCCATTATTATGGCTTTCACCTATCCCAGATGAGTCCACCCAGTATGGTGAGGGTGAGACACTTTGAGTTTTTATGCCGATCCCATGATATAGAGCCCACAGTGGAGAGGTTTAGGGTATTCTATCAGTTGATTAGGAACATGGGATTCTACTCCTTTGGCAACCGGGGGTCTGCCAAGATGATTCTTCTGAATCCTCCTAAGAGTTTTCATGACTGGAAACAGAAGTTCTTCTTCATCAGAGAAGAAGTTATTCCGATTGCGATGATCTTCCGTGCGCCAGATGTGATCGAGAAGGAGGAACTGCCGATCCCCAAGGGGGCTGACTGGTATGTGAAACTAACTGCCACACCAAATCGCATTTTTGGTGAAAATGTTCTGGTCGCAGCGCAGATGAGTGACCAGTGGCCAGAAAATAACACTGAGGTGCCCGTGTTGAAGTTTTAAGATAGAGGTTGGTTACTTCTTTTGATTATTCCTCTTTCCTTTTCCTTAATTTGCGCTTAAGTACTTGATTTCCTTGCAGAAGCGCGTCTTTACCAGGCTGCCTTCCCCACCTTTGGTGGATCTATGGGCGTGCGCCCGCTGGAGTCTGGAGAGCAATTCTGGTATGAGCGAATCAAAGGTCGCTTTCTGTACCCTCCTGCTGGAGCCTTTGCCAATCCTCCTACTGCAACTGAAGGTGCGCATCTACTTAACCCCAGGCCCTTGCGAGCTGTGACTTCCGCTGGGAAAGAGATTCTTTATCTTTCCAGTGAGGAGTCTGTAGGGTCTTCAAGTGGGGAGCTAAGTTCCTGGTCTAACATCTTTGCAGGTCTGTTGCGCGACCTTGGCATTAATCCAGAGGAGAAGAAGAAACCGAACAAGAAGAAGAAGAAAGTGATTACTATCGATGTTGATCCACCCAGCAAGAAGGGCGGGAGTAGCTGCGCAACTGCTGGTTCCTCTGACAAAGGTACTCACCGATTCTGGCAGAGTAACCTAGACGATTACGTAGTTGCAAGTGACTCACTTGAGGGTTTGTCCCGTATAGGTGAGAAGAAAACCGGAGCTGCTGGCTCGAAGAGCTCGGGAAGCGCGGGTTCAAGGAACCCAGATGCTGCTGCTACCCCTTCGTCCATTGCGCTGGATGAAGAAGAAGAGGAAGAGGAAGAAGAAGAGCCTGCGATCGAGTTGATAAGCAGAAAAAGAGGCAGAGATGATGCTGCTGCTGGCATCCAGGTGGCGCAGAAAACTGGGGGTGTCCCCGTAATAGGCAAACAGAGCAGTCTGCGCTCTCTCTACAAATTCTCTCCAGGTTAGTGTTATGCCGCCCTTCATGTTTCTTTAACGAAATTTCCTTTTAACACTTGATTTATGCAGAGGCCCAGAAGAAGGTCCCTGAGAAGCCTAAGGGTGTTGAGATTAAGGATCCAAAAGAGCCAGCACCAAAGAAAACCAAGTTTGTTATCAAGCCTCTTAAGTCTGCTGAGTTGGAGGCTAATAAGGAGAAAGAGGCGGAGAAAGAAAAAGAGAAAGAGAAAGAAAAGGAGAAAACAAAGGAGAAAGAGAGAGAGACTACTCATGCTGCTGTTGCCACTCAGCATGACGTGGCACGAGATCTGGATGTTACTCGCATCACAGGGCTTGATCAGCCCTTACATGAAAAGGAGAAAAGAGCTACTCGGGGCAAAGGTCCCGAGGTTGTTAAAGTGACGGATCCTGCGCAGCTTGATGCCCCCACCCAAACTGTTCAGATGACTTCTGCTGCTGGGGGATCAGCTGCTACCGCGCATAAGGAGGCTACCACTGCTGCAGGTGGCGCGGGTGCTGATGTTCACATCCGTTCCAGCGCTTTCGCGGCTAGGCAAGCTGGTGCGGGGAGCCAAAGCTCGATGCCTCATCCTCCGATAGGTCCTAAAGATACCCTAGGGGATATCTATTACAAGACTTATACCGAGGAGGCTCGCGGTGATGCTCCCCACCATCCACCATGGGGCTTAAAGCAAAAAGACACTTTCCTGGAGTTTAGTCCATGCCGCGATTGGTTCCTGAATTCCTTCCCTCCCGGCGAGGTTAACCGGCAAAGGGCGGGGACCCATGATGGATTATACTATGCCTACATTGTTGGTGAGGCCAATACCCGCGCTGCCAATCACCAAATTGTGCGCGAATGGCGAACAATGGTTAAGGAGCGGGGTGATTGGGAAAAATATCGTGAACGTTTGTTGAGGCAAGTCAAGGACTTTGAGAAGATGAAAGCTGCCTTTGGTGAGGAAAAGGCCAAGTTCGAGTCTGACAGAAATCTGAGGAGTGGGGCCGCGAGGGCTTACGAGGCAAGCTTCGTGCTGCCGAGGATCTCTTGGCGAAAGAGTGTGCTGATTGGAAGGAGATATGCAAGAAGGATAATCAGTGCATGTATGCAGCTCGCACCAAGATTACCGACCTTGAGGCCCAAAATGCCACATTAACGAAGAAGGTTGAGGATGCTGAAGCTGACAAAGAGCGCGTTGAGGTCCAACAACTTTAACCTTTTCTTCTTTAAGCTTTTTACTTGTCAAAATTTAACTAAGTCATTTTCTCATCTCATGCAGGCTGAGTTAAAGGCGCAAGTGGCCAGCAAGGACAAGGACTTGCATGCCAAGGACGTAGAGATTGCGGAGTTAAAGCATAGATTGCGTGAGCAGACTGACAAGAGTGAATCTTTAGAGATTGATCTGGAGGCTGAAAGAGTTAAGGCTGCTACCGTGAGGAGGCCAAACAGAAGGCCGACGAGGCGCGAGACATTAGCACCTCTGCTCTTAATGTAGCCCAGAACAATTACGCTGAAGCTCAATCAATCGTAGATACGCTTGTCTCCGAATCTGAATGGCTGCGCAATAGAGGGGTAGTGCTGGTAAGGTTCCCCTCTTATAACTAAGACGTTACTTTTGTTGTCTTGGTTCTTATCCGTTTGTCTGTATTTTTGTTTTTGTAGGTGGCTAACTCTATTCTGAATGCCTCTGAGTTGGATGCGGCTGTTGCCGCTCTCATAGATGCCTCCCGCGCGGTTGGACATCGCGGAGGTTATCTAGAGTGTGCTCGACATGTAGAAGATGCATTTGAACAGGAGTTTGATATCAGCCATTATTCAGTGACTAATCAGGCTGATGCTGCATTAGCCCACGCTGAAGGGGTTTTAACCATTTATCACTGCCTGTGATGGATTTGGTCGCAGAAGCGCTGAAGCATGACGACTGGTGTCAGCGGTTAAAGACTATCCTAGACCCTCCACAGACTGTGGAGTTATCTGATGAAGAAGAAACAGCCGGTGGTGATGGCGATGGTGATGGTGATGGCGGTGATGATGGTTATGAATAGATGATAGTGTTGATAGGCGTTGTGCCTTGTATATTATTTATTTATTTTTTTTCTTTTGACTTATGTAACCGTTGCGCGGGTGCACTTTTTGAGTCAAACTGATGGTGTTTTCGCTACTTTTTTATGTAATTATTGCGTTGGCGTGCTTTTTGCAATATGACATTTATGCTTGTTTTCTATTTCTCTAGTTACAATTATTGCATTGTTGTTAGAAACTTTGGTTAAGTTAGCGTGAATCAATGTAAGTGTGGCTCGTGTACGAGTGTAACTGCCCGGTCTCGCGCTATGATCGCGGAGGACCTTGGAGGCATAACTCAAGAGCTCGTAATTTACTGAAGTGTTTTCGTGCTAATCAAAAGTTTAACATGCATTTGTAACGTAGAAATCATGATGAGAAAAAACATAAGGCATAACCAATGCTTTCATTAAGTAGCTAGGAAACAGGCGCTAGGCCAACGTTCATTACTGAAATAAAATAAAGGGCGTATAGCCGACATAGGTAATTAAAAAGGCACATGGCCAACATAAATGGATAAAGGCGCATGACCGAGAGTAGTCACATGTAACACTTGCGCAATTGTTGCGCGTTCCAGGTTCGCGGGATGATGTATCCATCCAGTATGCGCAGCTTGTATGCCCCTTTTCCTAGCACCTCATGTATTAAATATGGGCCTTCCCACTTGGGTGCTAGCTTCCCGGGGCATTCAGCATTGGAGGCTTCATTGTCTATGAAGACGTACTCTCCTGGAGTGAAGGTACAAATGCGCACGCTCACATTGTAGTACCTCTCCAACTGTGTCTTGTACTTGGCCTCTTTGATTCGCGTGATTTCGCGCCTCTTTTCGAGTAGGTCCAAGTCTAGACGGCGCTCTGCCTTGTTATCAATTTTGTTGACCGTTGTCAAGCGCGGCGAGGGGAGGCCAATTTCAGCTGGGATAACCGCCTCTGAGCCGTAGACCAGGCTAAAGGGGGTTTCGCCAGTGCTTGTTTTCGGCATGGTTTCGATGAGCCCACAGGATACTCGGGAGCTCATCTACCCAGCATCTTCTCTTAGTGCCCAGGCGGGCCTTTATCCCTTCAACGATACTTTTGTTGACACTTTCTACTTGGCCGTTGCCCTGAGGGTGCGCAACAGAGGAGAAAGTGTGCTCAATATTCATCTCTTTCATCCATTCTTGAAGGTCTTTAGAAGCAAAATTGGTGCCATTATCGGTTACAATCTTGAGTGGGAGGCCAGACCTGCAAATGATGTGTTCCCATATGAACTTGCGCACCATCATTGCAGTAGTTAAAGCAAGTGCCTTGGCCTCCACCCATTTGGTGAAATAATCAACGACAACAATTATGAACTTTACAGCTCCAGGGGCTTCATAGAAAGGTCCCACCATATCGATCCCCCACTGCTGGAAGGGCCAGGCATTGGACACAGGGATGAGATCATTTTTTGGGCGCAGGGTTTTTGGGGCGTGCCTTTGACAAGAGTCACATTTGCGCAATTCCTTTAGAGCGTCAACGTGCATCCTTGGCCAATAGTAACCAACATTCATTATCTTCGTGACAACCATGCGCGGGCCCGCATGAATGCCGTAGATGCCTTCATGAATCTCCCTGATCAGGTAACTTGCATCTTGGGGGTCCACACAGTGCAGAAGTGGCCCCAAAAAGGATCTTCGATACAAGATTCCACCATTCATCTCATAAAACAAAGCTTTGTTCTGTATCTTTCTAGCTTCTACTTTGTTTTCAGGGAGAATTCCTTCTTGAAGATATTGAATGATAGGAGTCATCCATGATGGTGGCCCTATCTCAATTACATTCACTTGTCGCAACAAGACAGATGGGTTTTTTAAGACTTCGATTCATACATCTTTGGCTAGATGTTGGAAAGCTGTTGAAGCGAGCTTGCTTAGTGCGTCCGCAGGCTTGTTCTCAGATCGATTGATATGAACAACCTTGTATGATTTGAACTACTGAAGCAACTCCTTCGCTTGCTCTAAGTACAAAACCATAACTTCGCCCTTCACATCATACAACCCATTGATTTGACTCGCGATCAGGAGAGAGTCGACGTGCGCTTGTAAGTTTTGAGCTCCCATCTTGATGGCTTGGCGCAGGCCTGCCAAAAACGCTTCATACTCTGCCTCGTTGTTGGTGTTTTTAAAATCCAACTTGATGGCGTAGGTGAACTCATGCTTCCCTGGGCTAACAAGGCGCAATCCAGCTCCTGCACCGTCTTCATTCGAGGCTCCATCAGTATATAACAACCATAATCCATCTGATGTGTCTTTGATGGGAGTATCAACAACCTCACAATCTTTGATCTTATCCTCTGGGACTTCAGTGATGAAGTCCGCTAGCACTTGACCTTTAATGGCTGGGCACGGCCTGTGCAAAATATTGTGACCCCCCAGTTCGATTGCCCACTTTTCCAGGCGACCTGACGTTTCTGGCTTTTGCAAAATTGTGTCGATATGGAAGTTAGTGAGTACCGTGATTACATGCCCCGTAAAATATCTGCGCAGCCTCCTGGAGGTGTGTAGCAGCGCAAGCACTAACTTTTCTGTAGGATCAGTTTTGACCTCTCGAGTGAGTCAATCAGAGCTAGTGCTTACTGAAAATGTGGCGGAAACACATTTTCAGCATGATACAAAGAAAACCGTAAAAGAATGGAGTAGAAACAGAGAATTCACACTTAAAATACTTTTTCTTCACTTGATAACGCTTGCCGTACGGACAGCAGTTCGACGTGGGATCTCAGACAACGTTACAAATGAAGACTGCACAGGGGTATATATAGGCTACACGGTCCGCTCATGTGACATGTCCATAAGAGCGGACCAGACAACAAAGCTGGTTCGCTTTTGTGGACACATGCCACAAAAGCGGACCTACAACATCACAATCATAAAATTACATACTAACCCCCTGGACTTATACAAAATAACCTATCTGGACCCTATACATTAATCTAGCATTACAAAGACGCAGGCTTTAGACATTGTGCATCAACAAACTCCCCCTTGGATGAAGCCACAGACTTTGTCTTGAAAGTTGGTCTTCAGATAGCTCTGAATTTCTCTTCCTTCGGTTTTGGCTTTCTACCCAGCGCAACTCTGATCTTTTCATTCTTTATCTTCCTCGCTTTCTCTTTCTTTTCTTGTTGCTTCATAAACTTTCCTCTATTTTCTTCCATCCTTTGATTCTCACGTTCACGTTCACGCTTTGATTTCTTTTTCATCTTCTCGTCTAAAGACCACCACGAAGATTTCCACTTGTTTTCAGAGTTGATACCTTTCTGAACACACAGAGAGACTACACGTTGGAACTGAAGAGCTTGCTCTTTATCTGCTGGTGAGTAGCGAATCTTGTGAATGAATAGACATTCGATGTCTTTCGCTGAGCAATTAACTAACCACATCGGGTCGTAAACATGAATATCTCTCAACTCTCCACCAGCTCTGTACGTGATTATTGCCTCGGTCGTTCTACAACTGTAAACCCAATCAATAAAGCCTTTATAAAATTCCTACTCCATTTCTGGCATCGGAATTGTCTTCATTGTACGCGGAGGCTTCACATTCAGAATAATTTCTACAACCCCAGTTTCCGGATCAGCTCTCTGAACACGTCTTGGACGATGTGGCTTCCACTTTCGAAATGACTTCAATTGTTCATATTTGATGTAGCCCCACATCGCGGTATCATTCTTTCTCACCTTGTAATCCAAGACTCTCACCTTTGCCAATTCATCAACGTCCCACCACGGTAATGACATTATGTCATATAAACGTGCAAAATACTGGACGCCATATTCTCTTCGAATAGCATAAGCGTTAACTTGCGGAAGAAAACCCCAACTAATAATATCGCCAAGCGAAACATTTCGATCTCGTTGGAAGAACTTCAGCGGCCTCTTGAATTTTCTTTCATGAGAATCTTTAAACCATTTAGAACGATCAATTTCTTCAACATTTGATTGACCTTCTTTATCAACATTAGATTGGCCTTCCTGCTCAGCTTCTTTCCTCAAACATTCAAATACATTATCATTCACCGCTTCAGTCACTTTTTGACGTAATTCATCTCTATTCTCAGCAGCAAAGAACTCCATTAACGTTGGAAGTTTCGAAGTATCTTCAGGAACCTCTTCATTATCTGAACATTCTTCAACCTCAACTCTATCGTAGATATCAGCATCTTCAACATAATCATACTTATAATCTTGCTGTTTATTGATATCAAACGATTCTAAGTCCTCTTCGAAGTCGAAGGGAATTTCAGGGTTTACATCTTTAAGCATTTCTTTATACTCCTCTAGACGCACGAACAACGACTCATGATGCTCAACAATCTGCGTCTTACTCGACTCCCCCTTACCTTCAGCTTCACCACTTTCTTCATTGATTGTGTCGTTCAACAGATCTTCAACGACCTTTTCATTTGAGGCTTCAGTCACTCTAACACCTGAACCTCCTGCAGCGTCATCATCATCATCACCTTTAGAACTGTGACTGCTCGCAGAATATACAAACTCATCCTCATCATCATCTTCATCATCCTCTTCATCTTCGCCACCAATTAATTTAGGCGTTGGAGTTTCTTCTTCGAATAAGCCAGGAACTGCAGATATAGGCTCAGGATTATCGATTACCATCGAAGGTACAATAGACATTTCAGGCACAGCTGAGCTTCCTGCAGCCCCTTTACCCTTATCTTTCATCTGCCTTTCCATTTCTGCTTGACGTTCAGCACGCAGATCTTCTACCTTTAACTCTTCATATTTCTGTTCCACTGACGTCTCTAACATGCTTTCCACAACTCTATTCAGCATGTAAAACTTATGTTCATGTAGCGCTTTAGCAGCCGTAAGTTCTTTATTTTTCAACTTATAGTATTCATTTTCACTCTCTCGACGATTCTTCTCTTCTTCTAATTCAGACACTCGAACTTTCAGAATGTCGATTTCCGTCTGATCAGCTTCAACTTTCTGTGTCAACACTTTGTTTTCACCTTCCAACTTCTGCACCCTACCAGCAAGAGTCTTTTCTCTATCAGCAATCTTTTTGTTCTCAGCTGCCAACCTTTTGTTCTCTGCTATCACATTATCAATTCTCTTTTCCAATTTCAACACTTGCGAATTGTTTGCAAAGTCGAAATCAACGTCTAGTAGATTATCTTGCTGTATCGGAAGACCTTTACTCGAAGAACCAGGTTGTACTTGGGTGAGTGGAGGTGTGCCAAAGAGATCTTGTGAAGTATAATATGGTTGTTGTGGAGGTGGTGTTGATTGAGAAATAGGAGATGGTTGTCGTTGCGGTGTAGGTTGTCTGGGTGGTGTTGAGTGTGATGGAGGAGTAGGTTGTCTTGGTGATTGTTGTGGTGTTGGTTGTCTGGGAGGAGATTGATGTATTGGAGATTGTGGAGGTGTTGGTTGACGTGGAGGTGTAGGATGCGTTTGCATGATCTTCTGAGGGCGCTTCGACACTTTAATCTTTGGTGTAGTTCTCTTTCGATCAGCAGCTTTCTTTTTACCTCTCGGAGTAGATTGTGACGCTGAAACATGCTCCGGAGAAGGTACATAAGGTGCATCTTCTTTCTCTTCCCTCTTCCTCTTTCTAATCAACTTCTCCTGTTCTACCTCTTCTCTCATTCTTCTTTCACGTTCTTTTGCATCAATCACTTCATATTCAGACGAACTAGAAGAACTAGTAGTGTCTTTATCAACGTCGTCACCTTCAACATCATCTAACACCTTCTCTTTTTCTTTTTGAACATCAGAAGTAACCGTTTCCACAACATTATCAACAAAATATGCTTCTGTTGTAAACAAATCTATCTCAATTACAATGTTTTCAGCACTAGTCATCTCTTGTTCATTTTCAACATTCATCTCAGAAATATCTTCATCAGATTCATCAATTAACATTGTTTGCTTTTTCTTCTTTTGTTTCTTCTTTGGTTTTGAAGAAGAACCTTCACCTTCAGCTACAGGAGTTGCAAATCTACGTCTGCGTCCTGACTCCTTTACATACCACTTGTCCTTGGTTGATTTGAAACTCTGAAGTATTTTCAACTCAACAGCATACAACGCCTCTTTCATTTCCTCTTGATTTCTCCAATTTTGGTGATTTTCAGGATCAGGATCCACATAGTTCGCATCTCTAAGTAATCCAAAGTTTTCAATCACTAGATCAGGCTCTGGATGATTGGGATGATATTTGACCAGGTTCTTCAAAGTGTTATTAGACATGTGAGCTTGAACAAGAAGATCACCCTGAATGTCTCTATTAATCCCAGGGTATGTACGATCAATCAACATTTGTACAAAATGCGGATACCTCCAAGTTCTAACATCCGACGTGATATTCTCCGCCATATAATGAAAAACTATGTGCGAAAAGTAGTATTTGTTATTCAACACCAACGCTGTCAACATGTTCATTTGGTAATCCCTCATCTGGTCGAAACTACCCTTTGTGTGGCTCAATGTAATCAGAATACAATGGATTAGGAACTTGAAAGATTTTTGAAACTTCGACTTCAAGTAGTTCCCGGTGTTCAAAGCACCTCTGTATCCCATTCTCAGCATACACCCCTTCACCAAACGTTCCGGAAATCTTGTGGGGTAGTTGGCCTCATCAGGAAAGTTCATAACTTCTCGAACTAATGCTTCAGTCACCAGAATAGTCTCCGTCTTTCCATCTACTTCCACCACTGACGAAATCACCTTGCTTGCCTCATCGTACGTTGCATTCATCCAAAATCGACTAATATGTGATTTGTACAACGGCCTCTGGTCAGTCATTGCTTTCTTTACTGGAATACGATTCATGTAGTCCAAAATACTGCTAAATTCTGATAATAACAGACACTTCTTCACATCTAAATCAATGCAGCTGTTGTGTATTGGATCGAACAACACGTTTGGTGATGCCTGCATGACAACAAGACAATCAAAGACTTAGTAAAATTTTTGACATTTTGAACACTGACTAAAAAGCGAACCAACAATATACAGTAAAAGCGAACCATACACTGTACTACCATAAAAGCGAACCAGATATGATATTACACTTAAAAGCGAACCATGAACAATGCAACCCTATAAGCGGACCAATAAGATGACTAAAAAGCGGACCAACATTATAAAATACACAAAAAGCGAACCGTCCCTTGTACCAATAAGCGATACCCTAAAATTATTGCCTTAAAAGCGAACCTGCTTGACATCTTATGAGCGGACCTGAAATATGTTCTAATGAGCGAACCTAATATGGTAACTATGAGCGGTCCTACTGATGACATATGAGCAGATCTAAGTTACCTGTTCGTAAAAGCGGTCCAAATCTAAAATCTATCAAAAACTACACAAGCCCTAAAATTGATTACAAAATCAAACTCTACACAACATTCCGAGACTAGGGGTGTCTTTGATTTCTACAAAACATGCCTAAAGCACTCTAGATCTGAAACTGAATCCACCCATTACCGACAATACACATCAAACACTCAAATTACAGCAATTAAAACATAACACTATACTCAGAATCATCAGACGACATGATTACACTATTCTATTCAACCAAATATGACAGTTAAAACTCAAAAACACGAAAAGTTCATATTAAACTACCGACAGACATGAAATACCTTGAAATATATGAAATAGAAAGGATACTAACCTTGCCCATGATGTAAAGATTGAGGATCTATCAAGAAATGAAGAAAACAAGGCTCAAACAATGAGAAATCTTGAAGAACAGGTAGGATCGCTCGTAATCGCACAGAGAAGACGACGTATAAGCGGACCAGGAAATGACAACAAAAGCGGACCCCTGTACCTTTTATATGGGGTCTGGTCTGCTTATTCGACACCAACCATACGAGCGGACCATCTTTGTTACTTTGACAGAAAAGCGGACCACAATGTGTCATAAAAGCGAACCTGTCTCCAATTTTTCAAAAATTCATTTTTTAATCATTTTTTCAACTTTTTCGATTTCACACGCTGACACCCAGTTGACCAAGTCCAAGTTAATGACCCTGGACAACTGTTTGACCTACCAAGTCCAAGTTAATGGCCCTGGATGATCAGTTTTATGAAGTACTCTGTCGTTTTGTTTCAAAAACAGTTCAAATTAATGAACTTTTCAACGTTTCAAACATTTGCACATTTTATCTTTCAAACATCATACCAGATCTTTGTTTGCAATCACAGCTTACCCAACCCTCATCAGACACTGACATGATCTGCACACAGGCTTTGATCTTCCAATTCCCAGTATCAATTGTCGAAAATAAAATGAGAAAAGAAAATCTTTTTGGGTTTAAAGCTGTACAAACTGAAATATATACACACAATATTTTTGTGAGCGTGTTAGGGGATCATATCAGCTGCCGACAGAAAACTAGCACCGTTAAGCTTATTTCATTTTAAGCATTAAGCAATTCGCGTTGATTGTCGGTATATTGATCCATTTTAAATTCTCACAAAATTTTCAACCTGTTCGGGATACGTGATTCGTGTTTTAGAGACTTAAACATTAACGTGTGTTCCCACCTCAGTATATACTCCCGTATCCGGATCCCAGTATTCAGTCTTACAGGTGAGTATACCACGGCTGATATCTGTACGGGGTTAGGTGCGAAACCGTGAGAGCTCAGGTCAGAACTTCCGTTCAGCAGAGAGATGACGACTCGACTTTTTGGTGGGTCCCCTTTAGAGGATCTTTTATGTTTCAACAGCAGCGACTATCAATTTTATTGTTTCATCAGCATGCTGAGGGTGAAGCTTATGTTTCAAAGCTTTTTGCAAAAAGTATTATCCGGGGACTAGGTCAGTATTTCCATACAGCAGAAGTCCCGGGATAATACCCCAGATATCACCGAGCATAAAGACCTAGTATCTCAGAATACGGGACCTTTCAAACAGGATTTCAGGGGTTACCTATATATCCTGGAGGTGTTCCCCACGAAAACGCAAGTTAAATTTAGTTTATATCCCAAACTAATCTACTAATTCTGTAAGAACCTACCGGCACATCTTTAGCGAGACTGCTTAATTGCATTTTTTTACATTACAATTCTTTAGCGTACTGTGCCCGTCTAGCTGATTTACTATCATTTCCCCTATACTACACAGCTCTTTTTGCATTTTTTAATGTTTTTGGATTTTTTATGGTTTATCATGTTTTTGTATTTTTCTGCGAATATCTCCCCCTAAAACTAAAACACATTTTTTTGTTTTTGTTTTTAACGAAAAGCAGAAAAAAAATAAAACTATACAAACAAAAATTGACAACCCGATACGGTTCAAGTCAGATCGCCACCCAATTCGGCTTCACACTCGATTACCCTCCCAGATTGCAGATTTTTCATCCCATTTAACCTTAAAAGATAATAAAATCTCTTTTTATCAAACGGTTTTGTGTAAAAATCAGCTTTCTGATCATCGGTGCCCACATGTTCAATCCGTATTAATTTCTTTTCGTGACAATCTCGAATAAAATGGTGTCGGATTTCAATGTGTTTTGTTTTCGAATGGTGAACCGGATTTTTAGTAACATTTATGGCCGCTTCATTGTCCACAAATATCGGAGTATCCAAGAATTGCAGACCGAAGTCGCGCATCTGCTGTTGGATCCAGAGGATCTGCGAGCAACAGCTAGAGGCTGAGACGTACTCAGCCTCACGCGTGGAGAGCGCAACCGCAGTTTGCTTCTTGCACTGCCAGGTAACGAGCCGAGTTCTAAAGAACTGGCACCCAGCAGTGGTGGACTTTGCGTTCTGTTTACAGCTACCAAAATCTGAATCAGCGAAACCGGATAAGGTAAAATCACCCGAACGAGGGTACCACAAGCCGATGCTTGGGCAACCCTTCAAATACCGTAAGATGCGTTTGACGATCGTCAGGTGTGACTGCTTCGGGTTCGACTGATATCGTGCACACAGACATGTCGGGTACATGATGTCGGGACGGGAAGCTGTGAGATACATTAAAGAAGCAATGATCGATCGGTATAACGTTTCATCCATCTTCACTCCCTGTTCATCCGGACAAATACCATGGTTCTGTGCAAGGGGGGTTGATGCAGGACTGCAATCTGTCATATCAAACTTGTCTAGCATGTCCTTTACATACTTTGACTGGTGAATGAAGATTCCGTCGGGCATTTGTTCTACCTGCAGCCCGAGGAAGAACTTCATCTCCCCCATCGAACTCATTTCGAACTTCTTCTTCATTACTCTCTCAAACTCTTTACACAAATCGTCATTGGTGGAACCAAAAATGATGTCATCAACGTAGATCTGCACGATCAGCAAGTGGCCTCCTTTTTCTTTTGTGAACAAGGTGCTGTCTACTGTTCCTCTTGTGAACTCGTTGTCCAGCAAGTAGGTCGAGAGAGTCTCGTACCAGGCTCTCGGGGCCTGGTGTAAACCGTATAAAGCTTTATCCAGCAGGTACACCTTGTCTCTGTTTAGTGGATCAGCAAACCCCGGTGGTTGCCCCACGTAAACTTCTTCTCGAATCTTGCCATACAGGAATGCTGATTTAACATCGAGTTGATAGACTTTGAAATCTTTCCAAGATGCAAAGGCAAGAAAAATGCGGATTGCCTCAATCCTTGCAACTGGCGCATAAACCTCATCATAGTCTATTCCCTCCTGCTGGCTGAAGCCTTGGACCACTAGACGTGCCTTGTTCCTTACCACGACGCCTCGATCATCACGCTTACACTTAAACACCCATTTCGTTTTTATCAACTTCTGGTTCTTTGGCAGATCAACAAGTCTCCAGACGCCCAATTTCTCAAACTGTTGCAGTTCCTCCTGCATAGCATTCACCCAACTGTCTTCGGTCAATGCTTCTTTGTAGGTCCTGGGCTCTATCTGCGAAATAAAACATTTAAGTGAGACTTCTTTCTGCATATCAACAATAGATGAATAAAAACATGTAAAAGCTTGGTCTATCTGATGTCTCGTCTTGACACCACTCTGTAGATCGCCGATAATTTGTTCTGAAGGGTGGTAAGACAGGGTCCGTGGCATCACAGTATCAGGCACCACAACTTCCGATTCCAGATTTGAAATGCCGAGATCAACGATTTGATCAACAGCCTCCTCTGATATCTCATTTGGTTCCTCGTCAAAGGTAGGAGCGGGTTCCTCCTCTGAGTCGTCAGAAACGTCAAACGACGGAGCTGGTTCCTATGGTTCCTCTGGCGGTATATGAACGGTTCCACTTGGTCCAGCTTCATCATCGTGAGTACCCACGGTGGGCGTAGGAACATCTAGTGTTCTAGATTCCGGCTCTTTTAACTGACTTTGCTGATACAAGTACATGAGAGCAAGTTCCTCCTCACTCGGCTCGGACGGCAGATGAAACGATTCCCAGAGTTTGTCGTAATCGAATAGGAATCTTTGTCCGGGAAGTTGTTGCGACGGCGTGTGCTTCTGACAATCCACATGATGGACCTGAATCACTTTCCCCAGACACGGTACAAACACCCTTTTTAACGGGCTGGCGTAACCTACGAAAAATCCTTCATTCGCTTTCGCTCCGAATTTACCATCAGCATCTATGAAAGTACACGGAGAGCCAAAAGGTTCTAAGAACTCAAGATTTGGCTTATAGCGATGCAACAGCTCGAAACAAGTCTTTTTATATTTCTTCACTGTCAGAACTCTATTCAATGTATAGCAAGCCGCTGACACTGCTTCACTCCAGAATAAAATCGGAAGCTTTGAATCGGCCAACATAGTACGTGCGGTCTCGATCAGGGTTCTATTCTTTCGTTCAGCCACACCGTTCTGTTGTGGTGTGTACGACGCACTGAATTCATGTAGTATCCCCTTCTCGTTGCAGAACTCGTACATTTTGTTATTCTTGAACTCCGTTCCGTTATCACTCCGAATTCTTCTGATCGGCAGCTTGTACACCGTTTCCATCTTTTTGAATAAAACCATCAAAGCATCGAATGTTTCGTCCTTCTTCTCCAAACAAACAACCATGAAAACCTTGTATAATCATCCGTAACCACCAAACAGTAAGAATCTCCACTGATGCTTTTGACGTTGACCGGCCCGAAGAGATCCATATGCAATCTCTCGAGAGGTAATCGGATGGTGTTGAGCATCTTTAGCGGATGAGACTTCCGTACCTGTTTACCTTTCTTACACGCAACACAATCGTCAGGTAAATGAAAATTCTTAACATTCACACCTTCTACCAAATCGTTGTGCACAAGAAAATTCATTTTACGAACGTGTATATGACCCATTTTTCTGTGCCACATAATTGACTCTTTCTCAGTTGCTTTTGACTTTGTCACAAAACATTGTTTTTGAGGAGTTGTTGGTGTTGCAGCGCTCATGTCTAAAATGTAAAGATCATTAACCCTAGGTGCGCGCAACAACACCAACTCATCAGGGACTTTAAACCCTGGCTTTAAAACCAAACACTCTGTTTTTGTAAAATGTACGCTAAAGTCTTTGTCGCAAATTTGCGAAATGCTTAACAAATTGTTCGTCAATTCAACAATATAATTCACTTTGTCAAAAGATATGATGCCGTTTGTGAGCTTTCCCTGACCAACAATCCTGCCACCTTGGTTACCAGCAAATCCAACGTAGCTTCCATTAATTGCTTTGACATCATATAATAGTGCTAAGGATCCCGTCATATGTCGCGATGCTCCGCTGTCCATTATCCACCTGGATAGCACAGACTTGGGCAGCTCCTGCAATCAGCACACAAACACATCAGTTAAACAATGATCCCCACGACTTTTTAACTTCCGACACTGAACCAAAAACTACATTGCATTTCTCAGTTGTTTTCGGAAAGTTAAATGTGACATTTGACTCAATTTCCTTTTTATCTTGTTTCACTTTGTTATGAAGTTTGGGAAATTCCGACAAAAACTGATCAATTTCAGACTCAAACACAGCAACATCATCTTTCACAAACTGTGACTCATTTTTTAACACACTTTCCATCTTTTTGATCTCACCAGATGGTTTAGATTTCGCGGCCCATGACTGATTTTCAAAAGTTTTTGCTTTAGGGTAAAATTTCGAAGTCTTGGGAGACTTAGAAGACTCGCCAATCTCGAAAGTCGATTTTGGCTTATCCTCCGACTTCAACTTTTCACCCCGTTTAAGAATTCGGATCGGCGAAACCAACACTTGTTTATCTTTTGCAACGACCGGTGATTTTGGTCGAGATTTTTGAACAATTTGTTTTGAAACATTTTTGTTTTGAACCTTAGGTTTTTCAACCGTTGGCTTCTCAACCACTTGATTTTGAACAGATTTTTCAACAATCGGTTTCTTAAAAACTTTCTGACATTGTTTAGCCATATGTCCGATTTCATTGCAGCGATAGCACACACGTTTATCATACTCTACAAAAGTGGTAGTAATAGTTTCCACTTTCAGCTTTTGTGCTGCATTGAAATCGTCAACAGCTTTTTGACTAAAGATATATTCTTTTTCATTTTCAGTGCTAGGACCAGCTACAAACACATCATCAATCCTATCTTTCGGCTTGACTACCTGCTTAGCCATATTCTTCTCAAAACCGATACCTTTTTTCTTTACTGATTTTTCTTGTTTTGGCCTTTACCCACCCCCTCTACCTTTTCTGGACTAGTAGGACGTGGCGAACCAACTGACTTATTCAGTTTTGAAAAGAAATCATTTTTCTTTATCTCATTTACGCTCAGCTCAACCAGCTTAAACACTTTCTGAACATTCTCAAATTTAACATTCTGAAGCGGAAACTCGGTGTTGGAATAAAGTTTGTCAGACCCAACCATAGTGTAAGCCACCATAATCGAATCATCATCCGCACTTTTATCCGTTTTTGACAAATAACGATCTAAAAAGTTTCCGTCCTCCTCAGAATCACTACCGAACTCCACTGATTTTGCCTTCTCAGATTTCTCACTCTCATCGTCCAACACCTGATCAATAACATTTTTTATAACCTGGGATTCGTTATCAGTGTCAGATGCAGTGAAAGTGATGTCAATATTATCTGGCAAATCACTTTCAATAGTTTTCAATTTAAGCTTTAATGCAGCTTCCACCCCATCTGGATACTTCTGTGTGTAGTGATTCCACATTGGGGGTGGAACGCTGTTGAAGGCTGGTGAAGCGTGTGGCTGTTGAGGTACAATTTGTTCTAACACATAAGATGAGGGCACGTAACTCATCAATTTTTGATCAATTCGGTCATTTTCAATTTTAACCAACTCAAGTTCTTTTCTTAAAGATGCGATCGTGTCAAGATGAAAATTAACTTCTCTTTGTTTATCAAACAATGTGGATTGAGCCAACTTTGTTGCTTTATCATTTTCAAGACTCTCTTTTTGGATCATTTTTATTGACCTAGACAATGTGTCGTATGCCTCTTTTACTTGCTCTAAGTCAAACTTCACCAAATCTGCATGTTGTTTCAATTCCTGATACTTGGTGTCTTTTTCAAGACACCCCGTGCATGGTTGTGAACAACTTAGACACGGTGTATCGGGGATTGAAACTTTTTCAACTATAATCTCATCCTCACAAACAATTTTACCAACAAGATTTGACTCCGACTCAGATGACTTGACCACGTTGACCTTTATGACTCCAGTTTCCTCTCCTAGACCTGACACTTTATCAACTGACTCCTGGATGTCTGAATCTACCTCTTTTAACTTGCTCATCAGCGCTTTATCTGCAATCTCCTTTAGAGCTTCTTCAGTCATTTCCTTCGACACGTCGATCATCTCCTCGACTTCTTCTTTCTCTGCTTTAAATTTCGGACATGTTCCGGTTCTTGGCTCTTCAAAATAATCTGCAAAAGAATCAAAAACGTTAGAAGGTAGAATTGACTTCATAGTATAGACAAATTCCTCCTGTCGTGATTGAAAATTGAGAACTTCTGTCACAGATTCCTCAGCTTTTGCAGAACTATCTGTAGAAACCTTTTCAACAACCTCCGGAATCACTTGATCAACAACCTCAACAACTTCTTCAACCACCACTTCAGAAACTTCATCTACCATCTTAGTAACTACTTCCTCAACCACTTCAGAACCAAACTCAACAACACTCTCAGAAACTACTTCACCGACATTCTCAGTAACTACCTCATCGATAACCTTCGACTCTACAACTGTCTTAGTAATCTCAACTACCTCAGCCATCATTGCTTGATCATCCTTTCCTGGAATGTACTTGTCCCAACTAAACCCAGACACAACCTTCTCATCATCTTGGTTTACGATAAGTGCCTTCTCTGGTTTGTTCTTAATCTGAGGTCTCTGAACAGCAGATTGTTGATTTGGTCGATGATATATAGCTTGTCTGTAATAATCGTTTGTAAACGGGTTCTGATGATTCTGCACTTCACGATTCGGACATTCGCGCTTGAAATGACCTCGTTCTTTGCACTTAAAACAGGTCACCTTTGACTTATCGAACCCTAATTTCTGACCAGGACCTGACAGACTGCTTCTACCCGTGATCTCCATAAAGCGTTGTGCTCTTCTAACCAGACTCGCCATACACCACTTTATATCTATCAGTTCCAGTTCTTCCAGATCGATCTGATCGTAATCCTCTTTAGTCATATCAGGATTACCGATCCTACCAGCGACCAAACCTTCATAAGCTTCCAGAACTGATGCCAGTAACGCGATGTGCTGCTTGGCTGCATTCTCGGTGATTTCATTCCCATTCTTGATGTTAACCGCAATGTTACACTGCACACCGGACACAAACGTCTGTTGATTTGACCCTGTAGAACTTTGAGGAGAATTCTGCTCTGAAACTTTGACATTTGGCTCGTAGTTGACATTTGGAGCAGCAGATGAAGTGTCGTCTGCACTGAACCCAGTTTGAATCTTCGGACTCTGAACATTAGTAGCTGCCGGACTATTCTTGTAATACAAAGACACATCCTGTGGCATATTCGCTGAATTCATCTTCTTGATTTTTCCCAACTCCAACTCATGAGCTTCAATTTTCTCTATAAACACGCTCAAACTATAGTTCACGAAATCTGAACTATTTTTCAACATCATCAAGTACGTTCCCCATTCCTCATAGGGAAGTGCATCACATAACTTGTCTATCCACTCCTCATTCGTCTTTTCAATATTCAACCTTCTCATCTCTACCACCAGGTGACAATACCTCTCGATAAGCTGCTTTGTCGATTCACCTTTAATTCCCGTGAATATATCAAATTCTTTCTTTATCAGTGCTTTCTTACTCTTGATCATCGACGCACTGCCTTTGAATTTCTGTTCCAAAGCTTGCCATATCGACTGTGCACTATCATCGTGCTGTAGCAGAACTAGAATATCCTCTTTTATCGCTTGCTGCAGGATGCTAACCATCTTCTTTTCTGCTTTAAACTCAACCTGTTTCGCATCTGTAAGACTGGCAATGGTCTTCAACATATTCAACCCGTCTACCGGAGGAACATACTTCCTTTCGATTTTTATCCAACACTCTAGATGGTTGGCCTGCACCCAGTTTTTGAATCTCCCGGACTATCCTGAATATTCATCCAAACTCATCAATTTAGGAGGTTTCTGCATCGTTCCAAGCTCGTTTTCCAGATTTACATTCTGCATGATGCTAGCAGGACTCTGAGTAACTCCACCACTACCCGCAAACATGTTGTAAAAATCTTGGCTTTCCATTTTCAGTCGTAACGAAGAAATTTTCAAACAGTCTGAATAAGCGAACCACAGTGATCCTATGAGCGAACCAAATCAGGTAACAATGAGCGAACCCACCAAATGAACTTTGAGCAAACCAGAAAGTGCACTAAGAGCGGACCAGAATGTTGCACTTAGAGCGGACCAGGCAACTGACTTTCGAGCGAACCACAAATGAACACTGGAGCGGACCAGAATTTGCACTTCGAGCGAACCAACAAATGATCTTTGGAGCGGACCTGAAAAACTGCTCTTCAAGCGGACCAGACGAGCGAACCAGCAACCAAAACAGACATTTCGAGCGGACCAGAACAAAAATCAGGAGCGGACCAGCACAACTTGTACGTTGGAACGGACCAGAAAAGCGAACCAAAAGACTGACAAATACGCGGACCTACTTCACGAGGGTTTTTATGTCACTTTTAGGCCGTATTTTGATCTGAATCTTTCAAGGGTTTGTTATTAGTGTATTTTACACATGTTGTCCAAATTTCAGTCCATTTCCACCGTTCAAACAATCCAAATCTACAAAAGTCCGTGTAAAAAGCTTCGTATCTAGCAAACTAACTCGCAACTGGCTCTGATACCAATTGTAGGATCAGTTTTGACCTCTCGAGTGAGTCAATCAGAGCTAGTGCTTACTGAAAATGTGGCGGAAACACATTTTCAGCATGATACAAAGAAAACCGTAAAAGAATGGAGTAGAAACAGAGAATTCACACTTAAAATACTTTTTCTTCACTTGATAACGCTTGCCGTATGGATAGCAGTTCGACGTGGGATCTCAGACAACGTTACAAATGAAGACTGCACAGGGGGTATATATAGGCTACACGGTCCGCTCATGTGACATGTCCATAAGAGCGGACCAGACAACAAAGCTGGTTCGCTTTTGTGGACACATGCCACAAAAGCGGACCTACAACATCACAATCATAAAATTACATACTAACCCCCTGGACTTATACAAAATGACCTATCTGGACCCTATACATTAATCTAGCATTACAAAGACGCAGGCTTTAGACATTGTGCATCAACATTTTCCATGGTTGAATATCTTGTTTCTGGATCTGTAAGCACCCTACTGACATAGTAAATTGGAGTCTGAACTCCGTCTCTTTCTACCAACAATGCTGAACCAACTGCCTTGTCCGAAGAAGACAAGTACAGAAAGAGTGGTTCTTTTTCAAACGGCGCGGTTAGAGTAGGGAGCTTGATCAAACACTCCTTCATTTGCTGGAAGGCAGCTTCTGCTTCTGGCGTCTATCTGAATTCTTGCTTCTTCATGTAGTTGCGCAAAGTGCTTATGAAAGGATAGGATTTTGCAGCGTGGTTTGATAGAAAGCGATTAAGCGCGGCTAAGCGGCCGACCAATCTTTGCATCTCTTTGATCGTGCGCGGTGACGGCATCCTCTCTATGGCTTGAACCTTTTCAGGATTAACTTTGAAGCCGCCATTTGTAACCACAAAGCCCAAGAACTTGCCTTCCTCCACACCAAAAGAACATTTTGCTGGGTTCAGCTTCATGTTCACGCTTCTTAGGGAATTAAACGTCTTCTCTATGTCTTTTAACATCTGGCCCTCTTCGGGACTCTTAATCACCAGATCATCAATGTATACTTCAATGTGTTTTCCAATATCTTCAGCAAATATCGTATCCATCAATCGCTGGTAGGTTGCGCCAACATTCTTGAGTCCAAAAGGCATCTTTGTGTAGCAGAAGATATCGATGTCACTGCGAAACGCTGTCTTATCTTCATCCTCCAATGCCATTTGAACTTGATAATACCCCTTGTAGCAATCCAAAAAACATTTCCACCTGTATGGCGTGAGAGAGTCTATCTTTTTGTCGATCTTGGGCAAGGAATAACAATCTTTAGGACATGCCTTATTGAGATCAGTATAATCAAAGCACATGCGCCATCCTCCGTTAGACTTCTCGACCATGACAGGGTTTGCGACCCAACTTTGGTAGCGCACCTCCCTCAATATTCCTGCTTTTAGAAGTTCACAAACTTGCTCATTCATGGCTTTAGTCTTATTCGCTCCTAGGCTGCGCCTTCTTTGCACCTTTGGCTCGACGGAGGGATAGGTGTTTAAACAGTGTTCAGTGACGTCGCGCGGGACACCGGTCACGTCAGCCAGAGTCCAGGCGAATATGTACATGTTTCTGAACAATAATTGCTTGAGGCACGTCCTGATGTTTGGTGAGATAGCGTGGCCTATCGTCACCGTCTGTTCTGGGTACTTGTGGTTCAAGACCCACTTCTCTGGCTCGGTTGTTGAAGTTTTTGGTGCTTTAACTGGGCGTGCGTCCTCTGCTGCCATCACGTCTTTCTTTGCATAAATAATCGCCAACTTGGTCTCAGTTGGGAAACCAATGGCTGAGTGGGGTGTGGAGGTTACCATGTTCATTTCTCCTAGGGCTTCTCTCCCAATTAAAACATCATGCCTTGATTTGACTGGCATCACCATGAAGTTAACGTTTGTAGTTCTTGAATGCTTCCCGTCAGATAGCGTGACGGGGAAGCTGATTTGGCCTAGTGGGAAGACCATCTCGTTGCAGAATCCCGATAGAGGATAATCGACAGGTTCGAAGCGCGCTTTATCTTCATCGTCAAACTGATTGAAGCACTGTTCATAAATGATATCCGCTGTACTTTCCGGATCAATGAAGACGTATTCTGTTTTGTAGTGCCCTATGATGCCAGTAATGACAACGGGGCGGGTGGCGCGTGGTCCCCCGCGCACTACTGGAAAGATGACTTGTTGCTCTTGCCATGCTGGTTCAAATGGGCGTTTGCCTTTGTCTCTAGCGTTGTATCTTGGTCCATTGACCATGTGTGTCTCTAAGCGCCTGACCTTCTTTTGGTTCCCATCATCATTCCGCTGAATCTGTCGTGTCTCCTTGCGCACATTCCTGACCAGATGGCTTAGCTTTCCGCTCTTCAGCGCTTTCTTAATTTCTTGCCTTAGACTGATACAGTCATCTGTCAGATGACCTATATCCTTGTGAAAATCGCAATACAAGTTGGGGTCTTGCCCTTTCTTGTTTGTCAAAGGCCTTGGAGCTTTGAAATCATAATTCTCAGTCATGAGCACCTCTTTCGGTGTCTTAATGAGCGGAGTCCAGTGCTTTTCTTGATTCTCGTTCCTGACTGCCTTTCGATAACCAATGCGATCGATTGTGTCTCGCGCGTCCTCTCTAAAACGAGGCCCTTCATCATAACCGCTGGACTGGTTTGCTTTCCATCTAGGGTTTCCGTTTTTGTTTCGCCTGTTGTTATCGCGCGAGCTTCCCTTGGAAAAACGATCTTCAGTGTAAGATTTTTTGGTACCGGCCAATGACTATTCGGTTTGTGCTACTATCTTCACAGCCTCCACGAGCTTGTCCCACTCCTTAGGCATACCGTCTTTTCCTGTGATAGTCCTGATGAGGCTATCACAGCGAATGGCTTTCTTGAAGTGAGCGCACATCAATTGTTCAGTTACACCACTAATCTCTAAACACTCCTTGTTGAAGCGAGTGATGAAATCTTCTAGCCCCTCGTTGTCCCTGCGCCAGATGTCTGTTACCTCAGCCGTGTGGCGCTGATAACGTCTTTGCTGGCTGAAATCATTTACAAATTGGGTTATGAAGTCGACCCATGATGTGATCTTTCCAGGTGGAAGGCTGTCGAACCAGGCGCGAGCAGCCCCTGTAAAGGTCTGGATAAACAAATGGCACCACATTGGCATGTTCCATCCTCCCATAACACCAACGCTTGTGAATACTCGGACATGATCATCTGGGTCAGTTAGACCATTGAACTTTCCCACTGTTGGAGGCAATTTTTCTTTTGATAGCGGGGCTAGAGCAATCTTTGGAATGAACTTCGAGTGTTCGGCTGCTTCAGCTAGAAACAAATACTGAGATAAGCATGTGAATGCATTTATTATGAGTCCACTGTTAGTTAAAAGCTAACTATATATACATACATATTCAACAACTGAAAGTTAAAAATAAGAAACATGCATATTACTTTATGAAATACTATCACAGTCAGTTGTTAAAAAACAAAGCTACATGAGAATTACATCTACAAGTTTAAAGATGGAGAAAACTGTGACAGTGGATTACAATTTACAACTAACAGATTGTTTAGAATGAAATTTACAGTAGCAAACCAAGTAGACACACAAATGACAAAACCACCAATCAGAGACTGAAGAAACACGGAACTAATTTTAGGGCTAATTAGTTTGGTTTATGTTTCAAACATGAGGGTTAATCTTCTTTAACTTTCCTGAGTGCCTTAATGATCTGATCTTCCTGCAAAACAGAACACCGTTAGCTCGTTAAGAGGGGAATATGGGGGTTTCCATCTTAACCAGACTCCGGCATGAGAATAAGTATCTACTTTGAGGAAATAAGTGTGTTAAGAGTGAGAGTGAAGAGAGCAGAATGTTTAACCTGTGCATGGAGGTCTCTATTTATAGCCGGAGAGGTGTAAGAAGAGATGGGTTGATGGGCCTTGGGCCGAAAGGCGACAAACGGAGAATATCCTTCTTGTCTCACTGGTATCGACCGTTAGTGCCTTCTAGAAGATCTCCGGTGCTGGCGCACCACGATTGGAGCCACGTGTCCCTGTTGTCGGCCTTGCTGTCTCTCTGCCATCAGCAGGTGAGTGGAGATCATGGGGCAGGGTCGCCGCCCCCTGATTGGTGCCACGTAGACGTCCTTGTGTACTTATTATATCCTGCACGTCAGACGATCGTGGAGCACGATAGAGCACAGCCTGGTGGACGCTGATTGGCTCTTTCTTCTGCCGCTTGTACCTTACGTACTTTCTGAAGTGGCCTTGCGCCCTAACTCCTACGCGACCCTTGCTGAGCACGTAACTAGCCCGCGCAGGGTTGAAGGTGTTGAAGGCTCTTATTTAGAATGCTAAGTGCTGAAACTGATGTTCTCTCTTGTTTGGACCTCGTGCGACGTCAGTCTTTGTTTAAGTAGCTCGCGCGAGTCTAAGATTGACCAGCTTGTTGAATAAGGAGTATGGTCCAGCGCGCGACTTGAAAGGTCTGCACGGCTTTTTGGGACCATACCCCTTCAGAGACATATTGAGGTAAATATCCGTTATATTATCAATGAATATGCGAAAACATTACACTTAGAAACTACGACCAATAATAAATTGTCAATAAGTTAAACATATTTGAAGACATAACCAAAGCTAATCAACTACGAAACAAAGATATAACCAAACAGCTTTTAACTTAAAATACTTCATACCTATGTGAAGTGTGAAACATATAACCAAACAGCTTGACAAATGAGGCATCAAAAACTCACGAAAGTCAATAATTAAATATAGATTATAGAACACACATAAGCAAAGCTAATCAACTACGAAACAAAGAAAACAACACACATGACAACATTTTAGGGTTACAGTGACACAATTAAAACCTCTAAATAGAATAGAAAATGTAAACAAACACTTTAAACTGATCGATCTAGAGCCACAAACAACAGAATAACAAATCAAACAGCGAAAAAAGTTGAAAAACCCTAATTCTATAAATTAATCGATCGAACATAAAGTGCAATCGAGAGACTAACAACTAAAAACAACAAACCTGTTATACTAGTCGTCTTGTTCTTGTTGACGTTCCTGCTGCTGCTTGTCGTCTTGTTGGAGGAATATAAACGACGGTTAGGGTTCTTGTTGCCGTATGGTTGCTGCTATTCTTGTTGTTGTTGTTGCTGGGTTAGGGTTTCTATTTGACAGAATTGACAATGGAGGAATACAAAATATGGAAAATTGTTAATGTATTTATTGTGGTAACCCTAGAAAATAGAAAAAGTGGGACGTGGTTTCCGTGGTTTAATCCACTTACACCACAGAATGATGCTGATGCTCCAAGGGGATGGTGTAAGTGTGAATCATGTTCCTATGTGGCAATTAATGATGCAATCCATGTCCCCCACACCCTATAGCCTAAATTTGAGAATATTTTTTTTATAAATAACAATGGTTGTTTTATTTATAATTTTTCCAACACTGTTTAAGGTTATAATTTTTAAACCGTCCATGCTTTTAGCTATTGGGAGTGTCACGTAGAGTTGTTCGTGAGTGAATACAGGCTGTCTTAGAGATAAACCAACCTTTGATAATGATAAATTGGAAATTGTCTTCGTTGTGGCGTTAAAGGAATTTGTTTGTCAAATGGTGACAAATTTATTCTTGGAATCATGTTCTAATGTTACTTCCTGAAATGATATTTGCTTCAATAACATGATCACCGAGTGTAATGACTTGTAATCTAGTCCCATTGCATAAGCCATTTTTCTAATCAATGTTACGTAAAAGCATTACCGGAATACCAACTTTAAAACTAACTTTTGATTCGGCATCCCTGAAAGTTTGAGACCATTTAGAACGTCCAGAGGGTATACATTGTGTTGCATATTCTCGGTTACATTCTCAGAGTTGCATATTGAATCAGAACTAGATACTCCTTTTTATCACCATGAAGGAAAACTGATAAAAAATATCGTGCAAATTTTCATTTTTGTAGCAAGAATTGCTCTTTCTTAAAAGAAGTTTGGATCATTGAAATTTTCAAGTATTGAAGGATCACAAAGTTGACTAAACTACCAATTAGATTGATAAAATCAGTAATCAATAGATCTTTAGGTGTATCAATTACAACATCACCATCATTTGCTCCAGCAACCTTTCCCTCTCCTAAATCTAAAAGCCATTTGACAAAATCTTTTGTCTTTTCAATAACCAATTTGTCACTTTCGACGGTTAATCTCATATTTTTGTTAGCTTTAGAAGTTGCATTTATTCCAAATGTACGATGAACTTCACGAAGCATTAACAATGTCTTGTCAGACACTTGGTTGAAGACTATGATCAAGATGGTGGGTGTACACTTTCGGATTTTGGTTTGTTACTAACTCATCAAACCAAACTTCATGTCTTTGTGGAATTTCTAGTGTTCGATGTTGGGCATTGGAAATCTGACGTTTCGCTCTTCTGTTAGTTAAGTTTGAAGATCAAGGATCGAGTGATGTTCTTACATTTGGTTGTAGGTCGATTAGCCAAATGTAAGAACATCACTCGATCCTTGATCTTCAAACTTAACCGGTTGAAACGTTGTGCTCTGCCAGAAAGACCAGGTCTTAGCCAAAGTTGAAAGCAGGCATGATATCATTAGTCAAGGGGGAGTCTGTAAGTGCAATATTCGGTGACTGAAGATATCAGTGTCAGACATAGACATAACTGATAACAACAATTAAGGGATAGTCTATAAATGCAGTTCATGTCTTTGTATTTGAATTAAGTCCGAATTTGTAAATTGGTATTCTGTCTTTGTATTTGAATTAAGTCCGAATTTGTAATTGTAAGGGATTCTGAATTTGTTGTTAAATTCGGAATAGGTGGTTTTTAAGTGGTCCGACTTTGTTGTTTAGAGTTTGTCCAAATTTGGTAGTAAATTCCGAATGGTTGTTAGTTGACAATATGTTTGTCCGAGTTTAGTCCGTATTCTATATATATGTGTTGTATAGCTTAGGTTAGGGTAATCCTTGAAAGCTTTGTGCAATAGTTCTGTGTGAGCCTAGAGAGAGAGATTGTGTGTCTCTAGAGAGAAAGTCCTGGTTTAGGTATGTGTAACTTAAACCAAGTTGGGGAAGATGTTGTATACTCTTTCGGTTTGTAAATCTGTGATGATTGATTCAATAATAAAAGAGATTCATCTTCTATATCTTTTATACTCTTTTACGTTTTTGATGTTTCACGTCGTGTTCAAGTGCAATGGATGTTGTTCGTCGACGATCTAGGGGGTCCCAGAGACTTTCAACGACACACATCCCGAACAGATGGACCCATTCACATAAAACTCATCAAATAATCTAAGGAAATCAGATTGCAAACTACTACAAAATCTTTTAATATAAGAGAAATTTATACTATCGGTGCCCGGGGCTTTATCACCTTCACAACCCCATATCGTGTCCCTAATTTCTACCATCATAAAAGGGCATAACTAATGCCTTTGCCTACACCTTAGAAATCGAGTTCAGGTTCGAGCACACTAGCGTTGGTCTCCTACTCACTGGTTATTGAAATTTTGCTTTAAAAAATGCAACGATACTCAAAGTGTTAGCTTTCCACACCGTTAGTCATCTTTTAAAAGTATCCACCGCCGGCCTCCAATGCTTAATTAGATTCATGTTCGCCCCTACTTGTAGGCCTAAGTGTTTAAAAGGGAAAGAGCCACTATTGCACCACAAGATATTGGCCATAACTTGTCCTTCCCCTACCCCAAAAACGAAACTTTTTGCAAGATTCACCCAAAACCCGCAACTAAATAGAAGCAACTCAACAATCTATTTAGATTTTCGGCAGTTTGAATGGACGAATTATAACAACCCTCCTAGAACCTAAACCTGTTGGTGCACTACATCTGTTAATTCCGTCTAAGTGTCTAGGATCAGGTCTTACATTGTATTGTATAGCATAGGGCACGAAATACGAGAAAACGATAGTCTGTATAGGTGTTAGGAGCTAGGATCGCTTATAGGGTCACACAAGACTTGGGTCGCTTATATGATCATATGTGGGTCGCTTATGTGTCAAGCCTGGACCGCTCATGTGTCACATGTCCACATGAGCGGACCCAGAAGCCTATATATAGGGTTGCTTGGGGCGATCCTAGTAATCGAGTCTTTGTATTCCACGCCGAAGCTCTGCCGGTGTGAAGATCGAGCTGTAAATCGTTTCTAATCAATACAAAAGACAGTTAGGAGGAAGAACAAGCTATATCTACTTGCTTTTCTTATTATTCCGCATCTGAATTGCAAGAGTAAACCTCTGAACGACTCGTTTGGGTCAGAATTCCATCCTACAAGTGGTATCAGAGCTTGGGAGGAGGTTTTCTGCAGATTATAGCCGGATTTCACTGTTTCTTCTCACTTCTACACCTTCTTTTCTCATTTCCAGGAGATTTCACGGTTGAATTTCGTTCAAATTTTCACAGATTGTTCATTATAATATCGAGACAAACCCTTGGAAGTTTCAGACCAAAATTGAGCTTGAAAACAGATCAAAACTTGTTCGTAATATGGATCGCTCGAATGACGTCATCGTGAACCGCTCATAATTCAGTGTTTTGGATCGCTCATTAATACAAAATTGCCTCTGGACCGCTCCAAAATTAATAACCTGGATCGCTCATAGTACATTCATGGACCGCTCGAAATTTTACTCTTGAACTGCTCTTGGGAACATTGTTGAATCGCTCGAGTAGTTATTTCTGGATCGCTTATAAGACAGATTTTAGATCGCTCAAATCAGTTTGAGGACCGCTCTTAGATTAAGATTTCTGGGCGCTCCAAAGAATTGTTTTGGATCGCCTTTCTGTTCACTGTAGAATCGCTTTTTTGACAGTTGTTTTGAAAATCGTGCTAAGTCAACATGGATTCCGAGTTTTACAACGCCTTTGCTACATCGACCACTCCAGCCGCGATTGCTCAAGCCATGAATTATGAAAACGAGACGGGAACCACCCAGAAACCCCCGAAACTGATGAGTATTAAAGAATACTACGGGTGGAAGGATCGTTTTGAAAACTAGGTACAGGAAAATCATCTCAGATCGTGGGAATGCATATTGGAAAAGTACACATTGCCTCGAACAGAGTTGCAAGTCATTAAACAGATATCTGAATTCTCAGAACAAGAACGTGCAATGTACAGAGCAGAGAAAATGATGATCAGTTTGTTACAGCAGGCGATTAAAGAAGATATATTCATTCTGCTACAACACGACAAAACTGCAAAATCAATTTGGGATGCTCTTAAAGTAAAATTCGAGGGTAGTGAAAGTATGATCAAAAGCAAGAAGGCATTGCTTAAAAAGGAATTTGATTTGTTTAGTAGTTTGCCGGGAGAGGATACTAAAAAGCTGATTGAGAGATACTGTCACTTAGTGCGTTCGTTATCGATGTTGGGAGTAGAAAAAGGTCGTGAGGAATGGGTTGATAAGTTGGCTGATGCGTTACCTCAGAAAGAGTGGGGAACGTATTTGATGATACTGAAAAACACGGGTGTTTATGACAAATTAACAATTGGTCAGTTTATTGAGAAAATTGAGAGTCAGGATCTTGAGCAGCAAAAGATCGCGAGGATGAATAATCCTAGTGGTCAACAAGATGTTAAAATGTACTATAAAGGTAGTATTCCAGTTTCTGAAGCTGAAAGAAGTCCGAAAATTCAAACCGCTTTCAGTGCTGGTGATTCATCTGAGAAAGCTGATCAGGGTTCGAACAAAAGTAGCAGCGGTTTTTCATCGTTTCCGAGTGTGAATCCGAAAGAGACTAACACAAGTTTTCAGTCTCAGAGTACAAAAACTGGAAACGGATATGTGATTCAGTGCAACATAGCTCTCAACCTTCCATAAGGTCAAAGCTTCTCTGAAGACACTGCGAAAGATCATATGGCACTTCTTGGTTCAGTTCTGTTATCCTATGAAGGTCTAGTTGCTGGTCGGATCGGAAATCCTATGCTCACCAAAGAGGATTACGATCAAATAGACGCCGAGGAAATGGAACTTATGGATATCAAATGGTGTCTTGCAAGTGTTCTTCGTCGGGCTGAGAAATTCAAAACCATTACCGGGAGAAATGACTTTCTTGATGCACATGTTTCTACTTTAGGTTTTGATAAATCTAAAGTTACTTGTTTTCGATGCAGGGAGAAGGGCCATTTCAAGCGGGAGTGCAAAGGAAGAGAAGCTAGCGGAGCACAGAATCCATTCGGGAAAGATGATTATTACCGCAAAGCTATCTATCAACAAGTTGGTCAATCCCAAGAACCGCAGACAGCTCATTGGAGAAAGATTGAAGACTCCAAAAGAGCATATGTTGTAGATTTCAGCTGGAGTGATTACATATCATCTGAAGCCACAGCAGAACGTGTTATTGATCAAGATGATGAGAAACTACCAGAAGGTTTCAGTTGGGATATGTTCGTGGATGAAAAAGGAAGTTTTAAAGCTTTCATTGCCAAGATCGTCCGAGAGCCAAATTTGTTTGCTACTTGGATGAGATCTATTGGAGAGAATGTGTCAAGTGGAGATGAAAAATCTGTGTCATCTGATGAAAGTTCAGATAGTACTGATAGACTTTCAGAACACTCTGGGGATGTTTCAGATTGTCCAGATGAAATTGTACAAGATGAAACTGTTCAAGAACAGAATGTTGTATTTGACAAAACACCGTCTGATTCTGGTGTTTCTGATGATGATTCTGAAAAATCTGTAAAGTTTGATCAATCACCAGATCATAGTAGCAGTGATGATGAGGAAGAGAAACATATACATATTGCAAAATCTCATTTGTTTCCTGAAAGTTTTCATTTTTATTTTGCAGAAAGAATGGAGAAACTGAAAGAGAAACAAGCTGCTAAAGAACAACAATCTGAATCTGTAGGTGATGTTCAGAATGCTGAAAATGTTATTGAGAAGATTGGTGAGGTTGTGAAAGAAGTAGAAAAGGTGATTGAAGTAGAAAAAGTGGTTGAAGTTATTAAAACAGTCGAAGTTGAAAAAATTGTTGAAGTCATCAAACCCTGTGAGAAGTGTTTGGAAGCCTGCAAAAAGTGTGCAGCAAAAGATGATATCATATCTGAGTACGAGAAAAAGAAAGAGCAGTTATTGTTTAATCTCAATTATGTGAAGGAATCGTACGACGTGTTGAACAAAACAGTAACTGGTCTCCAAAAAACAAACACAGAAAGAGAACAGGCGCTGACGATGATGAATGCAACTTTAATGTCGAAGCAAAAAGCTATAAATTTCTACATTGAAGAAAGTGCAAGATGGAAGCAAGAGTTGGAAACTGAAAAGATTGAAAATGTTGAGCTATTCTACCTCTGATTATGTTATTGATCGTGTTTACCCAACTGTTGCAGGTATGGAAGCTTTTCAAGACGAGAAGCCGAAAGAAAAGAAAGACTGTGGTAAGAAAACAACTGTTAGCTATAACAAGTGTCCGCCTCCAATTTGGGATGGGTATTCACCTAGGAAACCAAATGAGGAGCAACTTGCAAAAGCAGTCAATATAAAGCTTAAAACCGACACAAATGACATCTTACCAGAAAACATTGATGTGACGTTTACCTCATCCGATACTGATCATGAGTCTGAAATAATCAAAAAGGTGGTCGATCAGGTGTTGGATACTGATGAGGAGACAGAGTCGAAATCTGAATCTGAAAAGCCAAAGTCGTCTGTCAACAGTCAAAATTCGTCGGTTAAACGGTCTTATAGTAAAGAATTTTTGTTATCAAAGGCAGATTTGAATGATGAAACATTCGAAGTTGTTTATACTTTGAATGGTTCTGACAAATTATATTACAACAAAGAGTTTCCGATAATGAGAATCAAAACGGAATTAATCAACAAAACTTTTAAACTAATAGAGGTTAATATTCCTGAATTAAAAGTTTTGAAAAATTTTGATAAATCTAAAAAATATACTTCCAGAGTTCAACAACGTTTAAACAAGAAAAAAAGTTACAATTCTGGTCCTGGTTTTCCAAAGAAACCTAACCAAAATCGTAGCTACAAAAAGAAAGGTTTAGGTTTTGTTCCACCAGAAAATTACAAAAATGAGAACAATTCTAAATCTAATACTGAATTTGTGACAGGTGGAAGCTCGGAAGATGAACAGCAGAAACCATTTTGGAAACAGACTAACAAAGAGTTTCTTGCTGAAAAGAGAAAGAATGGAACTGGAGTATTTCATCCGAGAAATACTCAAACCTGTTCTAAAAGCAATGAAGCTAGTCACAATGCATCGAATTGCTCAAAAGAGACCAACGTAAAACTGGGAGAATCTCAGAAGTTAAAAGAAAAAGTTGTTGAAAAATCTGAGAAATCCAAAATTTTTAAAAATTCGAAAAATGAGGTTGGGGAATGTTCGAAGAAGACAAAATTTTACAAAAGAAAAGGAAATGACAACCAAGTGTGGGTTGCTAAAAAGGTAGAAGAAAAAGTCGGCGATGAATCTGGTTCCACAAAGCCAGAAGAGCCACAAGTTGTGGAGAAAGTTTCAGTGAATGATGATGTTTTTCCATCACTGAAGTTTGAAGAGGTTAAAAAGAAAGTTGGCAAAATTGAAATTTCAAATCAATTTTACAATGAAGAAAAAGAATTTGATGTCGAGAAAACATTCAACGGGAATGTTAAAAATATTTTTGGGAAAATGTTGAGTGGGAGAGCTAAAGGGGTAAAAGATTTTTACGCAACTAAAAAGGCAACATACAACCCTACAGCTGAAGAGTTGAAAGTTCTCAAGTCTGAGAAGACTTGGAGGGAAGTTTGTTTCCCAGAATAGTCGAAGGACTATGCCGGAGATCCCAAGTTTATATCATGGATCATGAATCGGCATCTTTCTAGTATTTGAGAAGTTTGAATGTTTGTGTTTAATGTTTGGATGTTTTTTTTTTCAGGTGAAAGGACTATGTCGGAGCTTCCAGGTGGTTAATTGCGAAGCAGGAATCGGCATTTTGATTGGTAAAATGGTGATGTAGACGTAATATTCCTACAATTGGTAGTTTTTGGGTATCTACAAGTGGTAATCTTGATCCCACAAGTGGTAATTGTGGTTAAATTTTGAGATGCTTGGATACGTTGAATTAATTACATTTACAAGTGGTACAGGAGGCTATTAAATGCAAATGGTAAATCAGGGACATTAAATTGTACTTGACTTACTATTCATGGGAAAAGATAGACAAGATGATGAACCACATCCCCATTTTTAAAAGATAGACCTACAAGTGATTGTTATCAACACAAATTCATTTTCCGGAAAAATCATTTTGATTAAAACAAACTTAAGTGTTTTGAAATCTAAATGAGAAAATGATTTGTGAAAGGGGGAGTTCAGATTGTTTATGCCTAGTGGATGGCGATTTGATGTGTTTCAGTGTCAGTTGTCAAGTTTTTCTGTACAGTTTGTTTTGCATTTTATGTTTCTAGTAGGTCAAGAGTCTTGAAGTTTTCAATTTTTTTTAAAATGTGTTTGCATTTTAGGGGGAGTAGGGAAATTTCAGAAAATCCAAAAACATTTGAAAATTTGAAAAAGCCAAAAACACGATAAAATTCAAAAATGAGTTTTGTTGCGAAAAAGAGGAAATGATAGTACATCAGTGGACTATCACGGCACGCTAAAGAATTGAATAGTCTAAAAAGAGTTAAACAATCTTACTGCGGATGTGTCAGTAGATTTTCGCACATTTAGTAAATTGAACCGAGATATAAACCTAAGTCAAACTTGCTTGATTCGTGGGTAACTATTCTTGGATATATGGGTAACCCCCGAAATCTTGTTTGAAAGGTCCCATATTCTGAGATACTAGGTCTTTATACTCAGTGATATCTGGGGTATTATCCCTGGACTTCTGCTGTATGGAAGTACTGACCTAGTCCCCGGATAATACTTTCTGCTAAAGCTTTGAAACATAAGCTTCGCCCTCAGCATGCTGATGAAACAATAAAATTGATAGTCGCTGATGTTGAAATGCAAAAAGATCCTCTAAAGGGGACCCACCAAAAGTCGAAGCCGTCATCTCTCTGCGTATACGGAAGTATCGACCTGAGCTCTCACGGCCCTCGCACATAACCCCTTTACAGATATCAGATGTGGTATACTCACCTGTAAGACTGAATATTTGGGATCTGGATACGGGAGTATATTCAAGTGGAGTGATACACAATTAAGTTTAATTATCTAAAACATTAATATCGTATCTCGAATTGATTGAAAATTGTGTTGAAAATTTAAGAGGACAAACATACTGACAATCTAGGTAAATTGTTTAAAGCTTAAAATGAAATCAAGCTTAACGGTGTTGGTGATAGGTTTTATAAACTGATATGATCCTCTTGCACGAACTCACAAAAATATTGTTTGTAAATATTTCATTCTTTGCATTTTATTTTCTCATATTGAAAATCCAAAAAGATTTTTAGTGTGTTTTAGTTTAAATTTTTTGAAAAAATCAAAAAGATTTTTGACAACTGATGCTGGAAAACTGATTTTCAAAATTCCAAATGCTAAACATGATGAGCAATATTTGAGGGGGAGTGTGTGTATAAATCAAATTGTTTTCGATAAATCTAACCTTCTTCAAGTGGTTCATCATAGATTGTTTTGAGGGGAGTCATATGTTGGTGCAGAGGTATCTGATATGTGATAAAATTAGAAAATTTATTTCTGGGTTAAGATTGTGCAGGTAGCCAGGTTTCGATCCCAGAAATTAATGCTAAAGATCTTTGATAGAGCCAGGATATTCGATTCTAAAAGTCTGTGAAGATCAGATTCTGATTCTGAAGATCATGTCAAACTGATGATGCTGATGAACTTAAGGAATCAAGAGATCTGATCAAGATAATTAGAGGTTTTTAGTATCAGACAACGATCCTGAAGATGTTACTGAAGAACAAAAGAATGCCAGTAAATCGAGAGGGGGAATCTGAAGATTGAAAGAAGAAGAAGCCCAGAGACTGATCTAGTCTGAAGATGTGAAGACACAGTTTTGAAATCAAGGTGTGTTGGCGACTCCATCAACATCTGAGGGGGAGTCTGTTGGTGCACTACATCTGTTGATTCCGTCTAAGTGTCTAGGATCAGGTCTTACATTGTATTGTATAGCATAGGGCACGAAATACGAGAAAACGAGAGTCTGTATAGGTGTTAGGAGCTAGGATCGCTTATAGGGTCACACAAGACTTGGGTCGCTTATATGATCATATGTGGGTCGCTTATGTGTCAAGCCTGGACCGCTCATGTGTCACATGTCCACATGAGCGGACCCAGAAGCCTATATATAGGGTTGCTTGGGGCGATCCTAGTAATCGAGTCTTTGTATTCCACGCCGAAGCTCTGCCGGTGTGAAGATCGAGCTGTAAATCGTTTCTAATCAATACAAAAGACAGTTAGGAGGAAGAACAAGCTATATCTACTTGCTTTTCTTATTATTCCGCATCTGAATTGCAAGAGTAAACCTCTGAACGACTCGTTTGGGTCAGAATTCGATCCTACAAAACCGCGACCCTAAACGTTCCTTAATATACCCCGTACGCGAGAAACGAGCCCGAAATACCCTTATACTTAGAAAAATCAAGAAAAAAAATATATAAGGTTGTCGCGGGGCGCGACCAAGACCTCCTTGGTCTCTCGTGGGTGCGAGCATCTGTTGCTTGCCGGACACCCATTCTGACACGTGTCGACAAGTGTCAAAGCTAGACTCGCTGACTGGCCAAGCCTACGGCCTAACCTACTGTCGTCGCGGGCCGCGAAGGCCTTCCCTATCTTCTTCACGGGGAGCGAGCCGCCATATGGTAAGCCTATAAATAGCAGTCGATGAGCTCATTTGAGTTTCGTCCATAATTTCTGAATTCTCTCTAAATTTCTGATAGTAGTTACTATACCCGGGCATAATACCCACTATAAAGCAAAGCTCTACCTCGTTGTAAGTACTATAACCCTGCTATTACACTACACGATCGATTTAGGGCTCCGTAACGCATGTCAAGGCTCTGCCTGACTCAGTCGTTGGAGTTCTGTCTCGTGTTACACTCGATTGATTTAGGATTCCGTAATGCATGTTAAGGCTCTGCCTGACTCAGTCATTGGAATTCTGTCTCGAGTTGTACGATCAATATGATTTGAGTTATTTTACTAACACGTGTGCATTGTTTAATTTTAATAGATAATAACCAGGAGAATCACCAGGAAGCTATAGTAGTATCACCTAAGTCAACAATGTAAGTACATTAACTTTTTCTCACTATTTGAGAGTACATTTTTTGTGAGTCAAAATGTTTTACCAAAACCTCAAACGTTTTCAAATACAATTACAATGATTAAGTCTTTGTAATCCTACAATTGCTGCCAGTATTATGGGGTTTGTATACAGTACTTGATAACCTTCACAATTGGGCACGGGTATCCAATGTGTGATATGACATAGTCACAGATCCGTCGAGTGACACGTATTGACTGAGTAATTGTGTAGTGTTTTGGTCAAAAATCACACAAGGATAATGTAGCCAAATATGATTTCTGTGAGGTATGATGCTTGGTTAATTGAACAATTGTGCAAACAACAAATGAATGAGATGAATGATCAACACAAGGATTTATACGAGGAAAAAGTCCTTGATCAATGAATGATCTCTGGCATAAAAAACCTCGGGTGATGGAAACTACCGATCACCAACTATACTAAACAAACAAAGTTTACAACTTGGGATGATATCAAGCTTGGTACAAAGATTGTTAGTGTGTAAAAGTGTGTAATCGCCAATAAGTTGTAGAGAGCGCGAGAGTTGTGTGCGAGTGTTGCTAATAATAATAAATCAAGCTTGTATCCCCTTTAAAATTAGAAACTATCTAGACTAACTAACTATCCGAAAAAGGTGCAAGCTCCCCACGATCACCATAACGGTCATTGAGTCCTTGCACGTGTAGAATTATCAAGCATATTCCCCTAGAATCTCGGTTGGACCAAGTCTTATTCGAATACACCTGCAAAACAAGTTCAAAAATGATGGAATACAATTGTTAGTGTTAGGGCAAGCATGAAGATCCTGGATCCTTATCCTTGCAGCATCTTGTGAGGATCCTTAATTCAAACTGAACTGAGGATCCGTGATCCAAGCTACACTTGAGGATCCGAGATCCATAAGCTATAAAATTCTATCCCTAACAATTGCCCCAAACATGATTAGTTAATATCCAATTAGATAGTCATGTTTGAAAGATTTTCGGACTAGCCGTTGCTTATGGATATAGCCGTTACAGTGCTGATGTCATCGTCAGTCATCACCTGCAACCATAATCATTATAAATATGTTAGAGATAAGGATCAAATCCTGCATTTATACTCGAGACCCTCTTCTTTAAATCCACATCTGAAGATCCCAGTAGGTAATTTCTTCTCTCTTCTCTCTAATCTTCCGATTTCCGATCCTCAGTTTTCTGAAAATCCATGGCGAAGATGAATGCTCGTTCCTCCCCAGCCAAAAATCCTGAATATAGCAGTCCATTAAAGAGTCAGGGTTTAACCAAAAACCCTTCAATGGAGTTGTGTCGATTTACTGATCCTGAAGTTAATCAGTTTCGCTCATGGTTCCCTGATGGCACCATTTTTCATCCTTTTGATTCTTCAACCAAAAGTGACTCTGTTTCAGACGTTTGGATCACCTTCCCTGCAGCCCCTTTTCAAATAGGGTTCACCTATCCTTTCCCTGTTCTTACATAGGGATTCTTCACACTTACCGGCCTTTGCTACATCCAAGCGATGCCGATGGTGTGGAGGGTCCTGTACACACTAGAGCACATCATAGAACAGGAAGGCATAGATATAGGGATGTCTGAATTGAGCCAACTCTATAACCTTGTGAGCCATGGTTCCTACCGATACCTTTTCAATTCCAAACCCCAGAAGCCTCTTCCAATCTTGAAAACCACCAAGAATGACACTACCTGGAGGAATCAATTCTTCTTCGTGAGGAGGGATTCTATTCCAAATGGGAACCAACTTCCCAAAAAGTGGAACACAGACAGTAGGATATAGTATCCTTAGATCAGGGCAACCGGTAAGCATCTTTCTTTCGTTTGTTGAGGATAACTGATCCTTGTTTTTGTTTATGCAACCATCAGCCTGTCTCATATTCAAAAGTCACCTGTCACTGAGGAAAGAGTTGAAGCTTTCTGGAAGCTTGATCCTGCCATCAGAACTTTTCCACCAAAATCAAAGGATCTAGAAGAGATTTCATCCACTTCCTACACCATGTCAAGTAAGTATCCATATATGTGTATATATAAATGTTTGATAAAATGAAAATATGAATACTTATCTGTGTGTTATGCTTGTAGGTGCCGGCAAATCCTCAAAATCTGCTTCCAGGGTTCGGCCTCAATGATCGTCAAGACATTGCATCTCCAAAGTCCCTCAAGAAGGACCTGGCTGCAAGCCAGAGTAATCCCGAGCCTAAAGGCATGAGCACCAGGGGCAAGGGAACCAAGAGGAAGAAGCCTGCTGAAACCTCCGAAGGGCTGCCTCTAATGGAACGCCAGCTTCACGATTACGTCTCTGAGGTAAGGATCCTGTATCCTGAAATTTTGCTCCTTTTAAGGATTTAGGATCCTGACCATTGAAATCTTCCTTGTGCAGAAATTTGCTGAGGTTCAAATCCTGATGGACCAGAGGCTGGCTGAGGCTGAAGAGAAGAACCTGGACTTCCAAAAGATTGCCCTAGCCAAAGACAAGAAGATCTCCTCCTTGGAAAAGGATATCAATATGCTGTAGAAAGAGCTGCTTCTGGCTAAGATCACAACCCATAAAGAAAGGATGGAGATCATGGATGGGGCCAAACTCTCCGCTACTATCGCCATGCTGAAGATTAAGCTGTAGATGGCCAAGGAGGCTGAGGATCCTTCTTTTGACAGGTCTGCCTGGGATTTGGAGGCCTGGAAGCAAACGCTGGTGGAGCTTAGAGATGAAGATGAACCTGAAGAAGTGCTAGCTCTTGAAGGTGGTGGCAGCGAACTCAAGGATCCTGTGGAGGAGGCAGCTAGCGGCAGTGGCAAGGGTGGTGAAGAGAAGGTTGATGATGCAACGAAGGTGTAGGCTGCACATATGGGCGATGATGGATATTTCTAGACGTGGCCGGAGCCCATTTTTTATGGTTTGGTTGTTTTATTTGGTGGTGTTTTGATTTTAAACAATTATGGTCTGTAATAACTTTGAACAGTAGCTGTTAGGGTTAAGGATCACTGATCCTTGGACAATAGGGGGTAGCAAAGGTGGATGGGTCCTTCTGTTTGTGGAGGATGAAGCCTTTGATGCCCCTCATCTTTTATTTCATGCACTTAACGAACTTTTAGTATGGAAACCCTTTGTCGTGATGGAGAGTGTGAAACCCGTGCCTTAGAGTGTATTTTATTACGTGTTTTAATGCGTTGTACATGATTATACGTCTCGAATATGATAACTACGGGTTTTTGTTGGTGCATAAATGTTTGTTAACTTCGTCTTTATAGAGTCTTGTGTCTAGATAGGATAGAATGGTGCTTGGTACGTCGAAAAACAGGTTTTACATGTTTTAGGGTAATTTCGCACGAAATTAGCTTTCTGCTATTTCGCACGAAATTACCTTCCCTATAAATACCAAGTGGACCAAGTCATTTGTAACTTTTCCAATTCAGAGCCGAGGTGCTGCCGATTTGTCAAACGATCTGTAAAAGCTCAGAATTGATTAATAAGAAGATAATTAGGGGAATTCAGGCTGTATTACGTTGATATCATTGATTCCGCCTTTGATATTGATGAAAAACTCTTCTGATTGACTCGTTAGGGTCATACGATGATCCAACAAGTGGTATCAGAGCTCAGGAGGAAGAGTTCTTACCAAAACAGCCATAATTTCTGACTTCTACTCCTTCTTTTTCAAATTTAACAAGATTTAACGGACAAAATGGCTTGATTTTCACATATAATAAGCGAAACATAGTTTTAACAAAGCCTTGAAAGAATTGGACCAAAATTCGCACAAAAACCGGATCAATTTGACAAAATGGCCACCGACTTGCTGACGTCATTCTAATTTCGCACGAAATTGTCGCTCTTATTTCGCGCGAAATCATATTTGTGACATCTATTTTCGTGCGAAATTACATAATTTCGCACGAAATCAACATTTTGTTCCTAATTTCGCACGAAATCAGCAGGCTGTTCGGTATTTCGTACGAAATCAGACCTAATTTCATACGAAATCAAGTTTGTGACCTTTATTTCGCACGAAATCATCTAATTTCGCTCAAAAACTATGATTTCGTTCCAAAAGTGTATTTCGTGTGAAAGCTTATTTCGTGTGAAGGCTCTATTTCGCGTGAAAGTTGATTTCGCTTGAAATCATTTCGGGTGAACTAATTTCGTTTGAAATTTTAAAAAAAAATCCAAATATTTTTCTAAGTGTTTGTTGATTGTTACAGGTTCTTGAAAAATGGATGAGTTTATGAATCCGTTTAGTGACGTGTTTGCATTTACTGGTGGTTTGGGAGATGGCCCAACTAGTAACACAGATGAAACAACTCCAAAACCGAGTGCAAAGAAAATTCTTTCTGATGTTATGAGTGTAGACAGTGTATATGGAACATACAATAAGCCGCCCAAGTTGATGGCAATTGAAGATTACAACAGGTGGGCTACAAGATTTGAAGAATGGCTTAAAGCGTTTGCATATCCAAGGTGGAAGAGCTTGAAGAATGGTTTCAGTATGGGAAGATTAGATTATGAAAATATAACAGAAACTGAGGAAGTAGATAGTTTTGTTGCTGAACAAAAGTGCATTGCATTGCTTCATCAGTCTGTGAGAGACGATATAATATCATTGATAGAATATGTAAATTCGAAAGATCTGTGGGAAAAACTAAGAGTGAAATGTGTGGGTAGTGCTGAGATAGTCAAAAACAAAAAGAAGTTATTACGAAAAGAGTTTGATTTGTTTGGATGTTTGAAAAATGAATCAGTGACAAAAATGATTGAAAGATTTGGACATCTGAAGATAGAGCTGGCAAGACACGGATTCATATACACTCGAGAAGAGTTGGTTGACAAATTATTTGATTCACTTCCGAATGAGCAAGATTGGCAATACTTTGCCCTGATGCTGAAAAACACAATCAGGTCAGAAGATTTGACAGTGGATCTACTTATTGAAAGACTGGAAAGCCATGAGTTAGAGATCAAGAAATCCAACAAAGTCAACAACTCATCTTATCAGCAGAATGCGGAGCTGTATTACAGAGGTAGTATGATACCGAAGACTGTGTCTCCAAAAACAACATTTTCCGCAGAGAGTTCAAACATAGTGAATCAAGAAACTCCTAGCAGTGGCTATCATGGTGGTTCATCGTCAAATACTTCAAATCAATCTGCTCCAAAGAATCTGTTTCAATGCAATATTGCTGTGGATCTCAAGAATGCACAGAATTTTAGTGAAGAATCCGCAAAGCAGCAGATGGTGTTCTTAGCTTCTGTTCTTGAATCATACGAGAGCCTTGTGGCAGGCAATATTGGAAACACTAACCTCACCAAGGAGGATTATGACCAGATCGATCCGGAGGAGACGGAGCTGATCGATATCAGGTGGTGTATGGCCAGTGCAGTTCAGAGAGCGCAACGATTCATGGAGATTACTGGAAGACATTCAATTGGCGGACCTTCCACAAAACTTGGTTTTGATAAATCAAAGGTCACGTGCTTCAGATGTAAACAAAGGGGACACTTTAAATGTGAGTGTCGAAACGCACCTGCAAATCCATTTCGTGAAGATTACTACAAAAGAGCAATCTATCATCAGAACAAATCTGAACTGCCCAGAATGAAGCAGCTTGAAGAAGTTCCCAAAGAAAAATCAAGAGCTCTTGCTGTTATTCATGATGACGAAGGTTTTGATTGGAGTGAACTACTATCAGAAGAAGAAGCAGTAGGTTATGCTTTTACGGCAGCAAAGATTGTACCTTTCAAAGATAGCAGAACAGAAGAAGAGAAGTTCGTAAACAGAAGGATGAAAGCCCAAAACAGGATAAGCAGAATCTATCATACATTCAAAGAAGCTAAACAGGCAAAGAGATGGGATGCTGATAGAGAATGTTACCTTGATCTCAAAGGAAACATTGTTGTTGATCCAGCTTCTGTTAGTGTTGAAACTCTTATTCAGCAATATGCTGAACAAGAAGAAGCAAATCAAAGATTGTGGTGGGGAGGAGGAGAAGCTGATGAGAAAGAGAATGAGAAAGAGAAAGAAAAAGAGCAGGATCCAAAGCCAAAGAAAGTTGATGACAGGATTATTGATACGTCACAGGAGTTTACTGCTGAAAATTTGAAGAAGATGGCTGACAAAGTTCTTGCTGCCAAAGAACTAGAGGTAGTTTCTGGTTCTGCAACTGAGTCTAAAAGCAAGGTCGGTCAGAATGATGCGATCACTGAGACAGGTAAGAAAGTCAAAACTGAAAGTGACTGCAAAAACTGCATGAAAAACTGTAAGGTTTGTAGTACACTCGCTTACCTCAGTGGCAAAAAGATCGAAGAACTGACAGGAAAAGTCAGAGATGTTGAGAATCAGATCTTAAACCGTGACAAAATGTTAAAAGCTTCGAATGAACGAATTAAAGAATTAACTGGTAAAATAGAAAATGATAAAAGTGACGTAGAAATAATTAGGAAAGAAAACGAAAAGTTAATTCTTGAAAATCGTCAAATTTCAGAAAATTTTGAGAAGCTAAAACGAACGGTAAAAGATTCTGATGAAAGAAATGGTAAGACATTCAAAGAAAATATACAATTGTCAGGAGTTCTTAGAGTTAAAGAAGAGCAAATCAACTTGCAACTGGATGAGATTGCTAAGTTGAAGCTTCAGTTTCAAGAAGCTAAAATTGAAAATGAACGCATTCAGTTGAAATTGAACAGTTACAACTCCGCAAGTTTTGTTCTTCAACATACCCTTCCTAAACCAATCGGGAAGAACAAAGCAGGCGAAGATGTTTACTCGGATGGAACTGGGGTTGGGTTTCATCAGGTTCCACCAGCAGTTCTGAATAATTTTTGATGTGTGAAATATGTATTAATTAAATTCAACAATTTTTAAAAATTTGGAAGAACCCGTAAACCACACACTACCGGCAAGTGTACCGGTCGTAAGTAGTAAAACAAGTAAGTCCGAGTATCGAACCGTGGACACAATCTAGCGACTCTTGATACTAAACCTCTATCGACCCCTAGCCTAATAATTTAGTTTTGTTTGGAGAGAAAATATTTTTTAAACTAAAAAAAAAACAATTTAAATAAATAGACGACCAAACAGCAGCAAACGCAGACAACTAGAGACTGGACTGGATTTCAAGTATGAGAAAAATAGGTTACCTAGGCAAGAATCCCTAGATTCATGAATAAAATCCTAACCTTGGTCTCGAATGAAGACTATGCCTAACCCGATGAACCCCCGAAAGGTAAACCGAACCTGACAGTATGACAAGTGATGAAATGCTAAAATGGACTGACTCGAGTTATCGACCACCAAGTCCCACAACTATCAGGTATAAAGTAATTTATTTACTAAAACCCTCAAATTACGAAGCAGAAATAACTAAGAACACCGAGACCCTAGGAAACTCTAGATGCGAATAAACAGATGAACCCGAATTATCGGCCACCCAAACTGCCAAACAACGCCCAGCTAATAACCTAGCAATTCTAGATTAGATTTCTCACCTCTAGAAAGGATTGCACGTTTTAATTAATTGGTTTTAATAATTATTAAACTTGAATTAGATTTCTCACTTTCAAGGTCTAGACTGAAAGATTACAACCTAGACTGACTCCCGGCTCTAAAGTATATTTTCTAAGTATCTAGAGCAAAGGAACCAACAAATATATTATCAAACCAATCAAAACCAACACACAAATATTTAGAATCGGATTCAAAAATTATACCATGTAAATCATCACATTCATTCAAAACCAAAATTATTCATTCAAACAAATCATCTAGTTCATCAACCCTAGGCAACCATAGAAAGTTTAGCTACTCATAGTCAATAAAAACGCATAAACAATGTTCAATATAATCTCATACATCATGTCTAATAATGAAAAGAACAAAATTTACTGTTTAAATCTAACCGGGTTGCGAACTAAATAATACCTCCCCTCTCGATCAAATCAGCAGCCTCTATTGTTGTCGAAAAACAACTAGCCAATCTCCTATTTTGCGTTTCTTTTTGTTTTTGCCTTGCTGCCGTCCAATGTTGTTCTAGGTTTGTTCAAAACAATTCTTTATACTTTCCAAAAGGCCCCAAAAATCTATACGTAAACATTACATGCTGGGCTCAAGATTTTGGCGGCCCATTTTTTCCTTTTTATTGTGTCACCCCACAATTTATTATAATAACCGCCTACCACCATCATCAAAAAAATATGGCAGCCACTTCATATCTAATTTGTCCACTCAAACTTGCACATGTTCCTAATTAATTCCTTTCATGCAGCTTCTTCGTTTGGCCTGTATAACACAAAAAAATCTAATTAGTCTAGCTTAATTTCAATTATTAAATATCCACTTTGATACTCCACTTTTTCTAACTTAATTGACTTCTATTTCTAAATCAACCAACCTGTATTCTTTTTAACAACTTTTTTTCTTTTTCATGTTCTCCATAAAACTCTAGTTGCTTTATTTGACAAAACATAATAGTATTAGTAGTTACCAAACTAGAGTTAAACGATATTTTATCATTCACTCGTGAGTCTCCATTGTTCAAACGCAAATGCATCATTTTAGCTCCTTATCTCTTAAAATCATCAAACATCAAATATGAACCAACTACAAGTGAAATTTAATAGAAATAACCTAAAAAGTATTCAAAAGTGTAGGGAATATTTATATAAAATATGTATAATTTAAACCACATCAATTTTTCTAAGAAAAAATCCGGGTTGGTTAATGATGAAGAGGAAATTGAAGTGAAACTTCCTGACACAATTGATGTCACATTCACTTCATCATCTGATGAGGATAGTGTCCAATCTGAAGTTGTGAAAAGCATGGTTGAAAGTGTTTTAAAGTCTGAAAGTGACACTACTGAGGATGATGAATGTTTTCTGGATAAATACATTCCAAAATCTAAATCCAAAAACAACTTAAGTGACGAACCTAATCTTGTGATGGACAAGATGGCGGGATCTGATAAGTTGTATTCGGATCGTGATTTTCCGTTGGAAAATGTGAATGTTGGCAAACTGAGAAATGTTTTCAAGTTGATTGAAATTGACGTGTCAGAAATTGAAGGGTTGAAACATTCTAAAAGAGAATTAAACTTTGAAAAAGATAAATCTTACTACAAGAAACCGGTTGTACCACCACGTTTTTATAACAACAATCAAAACAGATGGTCGGGTGGTTATCAGGGTGGTAAGAATTATCAGAAAAAGAATGTTCAAAACAGAAAGTTTGTTGAGAAGAAAGTGTTTGTAAAAAGCTCGAGTTCTCATTCCAAGCAAGAATCGGAAATTTTTTCAAAGTCAAAACAAGAATTCTTTGAGAAAAAGGCCTTACAGCCTCAGACTGAAGGCACAAGTCGGGTTGTTGATACTCGAACATGCTTCAAATGTAATCAAGTTGGACATATTGCACGAAAGTGTACCAATTTGAAGCCTAAGTCTGAAGTTGTTGAGAGTCAGAAAAAGAAAATTGTTGAAAAGGGCAAAGCTCCATTGGTTGTTGAGAAAAAGGTTATGAAAAATGACAACACAAAAATCAAAACTGAACCCGTAAAGAATGTGGTAACAAAAAATGAAAAGTTTTACACACAGGTTGCATCACCTCAACAAACATGGAAGCCAAAAGTTGTTGAAAAGAAAACAAGTTCTTCAAAACCAAAGGTTTTAGAGTCAGAAAAACAATCGTCTTCAACCACACTGGTAAAGATGAATGTTCCTTTGGATTATTATGAGAAACTTGAAAAACAAAAGTCTAAGGTTTCTGAGAAGAAGGTTGTTCCAAAGACAGACCAATCATCTGGTCAACCTCAGAAAAATGATTTCTTTTTATACAAGAAGGTTGAGATTGGGTTTGAAGAGAGCTTAAAAATGAATGATAAGAATTTTCCGCCACTTTACACTACAAAAACTCACATCAACATCAAGCTACCTGAGTCGAAAGAGGCTTGGGTGGCATCCAAATCTAACTAAATGTTTGTGATTTGTGCAGGAGCTTCCAAGATCTGTGTCACGTTGGATTATGGATAGTGGAGCTTCTCGGCACATGACGGGGAAGAAGACCTTATTGTACGATGTTAGAGGGTTTAATGGAGGTTATGTGGGATTTGCAAGTAATCAAGGTGGTAGAATAATTGGAGAAGGAACTCTATCAAATGGTATTGTCACATTTGAAAGAGTTAACTACATCGCTGAGCTTGAGAATAATCTTCTGAGCATATCTCAAATCTGTGATAGAATGTATACAACACACTTCACAGACAAAGAATGTTTGATCTTGAAACCAGGATTTGTTGTTCCCGAAGAATGGATTATCATGAGAGCACCAAGAGTCAATGATCTGTACGTGTTGGACATGAGCATAGCTACTACAACCACGGGTCAGGCTCACTGTTTTATGTCAAGAGCAACTGAAAAAGAATCACAGTTGTGGCATCGAAAGATGGGCCATATTCACCTACGAAAATGAATCACCTGGTGCACAACGACTTAGTTACTGGTGTTCATGTGAAAGGTTTTCATCTTGAGGGGGAGTGCATTAGTTGCATCAAAGGCAAGCAAAAGAAAAAGTCACATCCTCAAAAGAAAGTCAATTCAGTCTCAAGACCATTAGAGAGACTTCATATGGATCTTTTTGGTCCTGTGAATGTCAAAAGTATTACTGGAGATCTCTACTGTCTTGTGGTTACTGGTGACTACTCAAGATTTTCGTGGGTATCATTCTTAAAGTCAAAAGATGAGACGTTTGAAAGTTTAATGGCGTTGTTCAGAAAAATTGAAAACCTGTACCAGACACGAATCAGGAGAATCAGGAGTGATAATGGTACTGAGTTCAAGAACAACAAGATGGAAGAATATTGCGATGAACGAGGCATATTGCAAGAGTTTAGTGCTCCTTACACTCCACAACAGAATGGAGTAGCAGAACATAAAAACAGGACACTAATCGAAACGGCCAGAACAATGCTTGCTGATTCAAAGCTACCAGTAAATTTTTGGGCAGAAGCAGTGTCAGCCGCTTGCTATACTCTCAACAGGGTTCTCACCGTGAAGAAATTCAACAAAACGTGTTTTGAGTTGATCAATAACCGCAAACCAAACCTGAAGTATCTTGAACCGTTTGGGTCTCCCTGCACTGTTCTAGAGCCTTTTGGAAAGTTTGGTCCAAAGAGTATTGAGGGAATATTTGTTGGTTATTCAAGTCCATTACGACGAGTCTTTGTTCCAAGCCTAAAGCGGATTATTGAAGCACACAACGTTGAATGTCAAGGCTATACAATGCCACCACAGAATCCTGGTGATTCATGGCATTTTAATTACGACACTTTGTGGGATTCGTTTGACATGGAAGAAGAAACAGAGTTCTTTGATGAGTTGGATATTCTGAGAGAGTATGAGTGATGCGTGTGTAGTGTAATATATTTTTAATGTATAATTAAGCCCTTTTTACACCTTTAGCCAAGTTTTAAATTTATAAAACACGATATTTACTAACACTAAACACACATATGGGCAAGTGCACCCATCGTGGACGTAGTATAGTGTTGGTAAGATACCGAGGTCGTCCAAGGACACAAGAGCTTTTAATACCGGTTTATCCTCAACGTCTAATCAAATCAAAAAGTGAGAAAAATATTTTTTTAAACTAAGAAAATAAAAACTAAATAAATGCTGAAAAATAAAAATAAAATAAAAACAGATAGACAAGATGAATCACTTGGATCCGACTCGTGTATTAGTATAACCTTTGATTATTTTCGCACTTTTGCACTTGTTTAAGAGATTATCTTAGTTATTGTAGTAGGCCCCTCTTTTGAAGGCGACGTTACCCTCAACCCAGTAGTTTGAGTCAGCAAGGATACAATCCTAAAGGGTTGGATTATTGGAAGATAATGAATTAAGTTATTAATTCAAATTATGGTAGGCCCCGCTTTTGGCGGTGACGTTACCCTCGGCTAAGTAGTCTGAGTCAGCAGGGATACAGTCCTAAATAGCCGGGTTATAGTATTAATAGTAGTTAACTTATGAGGGGGTCAAAGAGTTTGGATCCCCGCCATCCAATACCTATGGGCATTGAAGGAGATCCTACTAAATTTGACCCAGGTCCCAAGCAGGACCTCTAAACGCTGAACAAGGGCAAGACCCTTACCAAACCGTTCCCTTAACCCCCGACCAGGTAGCCAACATACCTCCATATAGACCGTGGAGATATGAATGGTGAAAATCTTTTATTTTATATAGACAGTAAAATAATGCCAAGACACCACGGACAAACGATAAGGAAAGATCACCTTCAACATAAGCAACTAGTTATTAAAGTCATTAATACAAAACCAAATAAAAAGTGCAAAAGATTAAAAATAAAAAGTATTATACTAAACACTTGTCTTCACCAAGTGATGTAAGAGACTTAGGCAAACATGGCCTTGATTGTCAAGAACTCTTACTATCAATCTTGGATCCCGAGACGACTCACACACTCTACGATGGACAATGGATGATGGTGCTATGGTGGTGGTGGGTGGTGGATGAAGTGTGAGAGAGGTGGTGTGCCAAGGGATGATATGGAATGAAACCAAGCACTCCTATTTAGGCTGAACAGAAGGCTGGGCACGGCCCCGTGTCCGCTGGACACGCCCCCGTGCCCGTCTGACACTCTCTCTCCTCATTAATTGTAATTCGCAGTTACAATTAATGCGCCTGCTGTACTTTCACCACGCCCCCGTGCTCACTGGACACGACCCCGTGGTGGGCAATGGAAGCTTCTACAAGTTTGTCTTTTCTGCTGCTTCTTGGGCACGGCCCCATGCTGGCTGAGCACGGGGCGTGTTCAGGCTTCTGTTTTCTCTTCTTTGCTTTGGAGGATGCCGTTGAGGGTTCGGGCAGTCTACTTTTATTCCTTTTCTTGTATTTATGCTAGAATTAGTTGTCTTTTTGCTTCTTTTGTGAATTTGAGCTCATTTCATTCTGAAAATACAAAAGGAAGACAAAAACACTCTTTTTCCAACATTAGTACTTAAAAAGGGTTAGTTTTATGCCTTAATTGATGTGATTTATATGTTGCATTTTACACACATCAATGAGTCATCACATGAAAGGTTTCCAGCTGAGTATTCTAGGCGACCACGGCAAACTTCGAATGATGATGAAGCCGGTCCAAGCAATGCTGGTGAACATGATGATATTCAACAATCTGCAGAACATGAACAAGCTCCTGATAATCAGACGGCAGTCAACGATAATCAAGAATCTGATGATAGACCAATATTTGATCGTGGTGATTCAGATTCAGAGCAGATCCAGATTTCAAGTCAAACAAATCCAGTCGGTGAACATGATGTAAATCAAAATGTTACAAAGTTGGAAGGCGAGGTAGATGTTCCAGGCGAAGTGATGCCAAGAACTCTTTCATACCATCCAGAAGAGCTAATCATTGGAGAATTACAATCAGGCGTTCGCACTAGACGTCAAATTGACCAAGGACTTACTTGTTATTATTCTACAGTTGCTCCTTTACAAACTGAGTTTTCACTAAGTTGTTTTATTCACAGATTGAACCGCGAACATATAAAGAGGCGCTAACTGAAGATTCTTGGGTCAATGCTATGCAAGAAGAGTTAAGTCAATTTGAGAAGTTGGGAGTGTGGAAGTTGGTAGACTTGCCTGATGGTCACAGGAAGATTAATACAAAATGGGTTTTTAAATGCAAGAGAGACGACCGAGGGGTTGTTATTCGTAACAAAGCTCGACTCGTAGTCCAGGGTTTCAGTCAGCAGGAGGGTATAGGATTTCTGATATTCGCTAATTTACACATATTTTAGTCCCCCGTTTTACCCCTATTTTATGCGTTTTCGGCCGTAAAACCGTCATTCGGATACTTAATTATCTACATTTTTGTTTGCAGGCCTAAAACAACATACCGGACAAGATGATAGCAAAAACGAGGACTTTCCGGATAAAACGACGAAGCTGCGCAACTTCTGTTACAAAACTGACCTGGTCGTCTGGAACGGTCGTGCGACCTGATGCACGACCGTGCATATCCGACAAACCAAGAAAGGCCCGGCAGTGAACGATGGTGCAACTCCGCGTGCAAGGCATTGAAGGCCAACCCGGGAACGCACGGTCGTTCCACATCTTGCACCCCATGCGGATCCGACGAACCAACAAGACCTCGGAACTGAACGACCAAAGGACCAGGCGTGCAACCAGACCTCGGAAAGGAACGGCCGTGCCAATTGAAGAACGGCCGTGCGTGTCCGAAGACCAGTCAACAATCTGTGACGTCACGCAGTATGGTGGACCACCACCAATAATTACTTAAAGTGCACGGTCGTGCGATCGGAGAACGACCGTGCGACATCGAAAAAGCATAAAAACAGAACAGAACCATTTTATTAGTAACTCTGGAATTTTGGAGAGCTTTGCAGGCGATTTTGAGGCTCCGAAGGCTTCTGCTTTCACTCGGATTCAAGCCACATTGCCCGGTTTTGCTCATTTACTATCCGGATTCTTAATCTTGTGCTTGTTTATGGTTTGGATTTCTAATCTTTCCAGAATTTTGTTAATGTTTCAAGCATTTAGATTAATATTTATGTATTATTGTAGCCTTAGGGCAAAAACACAACAATCCCTTGCTTGATTATAGCCATTAGTATGTTAATCTTTGTTTGTAATGACATTTTGAAGTGTTTTCTATGATTATCTTTGATGATTAGTTTGCAACCTTGTTATTGATATTGATTTCTTAATTATAAGTAATTGTGTTGGATGATTGGTGCTTGGTTAGGTAAGATAGTTGAAAAATGAAGCTTATTTAATCATGTATTAGTAAACTTTTAATTTGGTTAACTAGCTTAACTTGGTTAAAATGTGGGCACCATGATACTCTAACGGGTTAGTGGTTTAATAAAATGTAATTATTGTTAATCAGGAAAGCTTGCCCTCACGGAAGGACTCTAACGGGTTAGATGGCATTGTTATGAATTCTTGCCATGATTTGTTAGCTTAGTTAGTAGTTTCGGCCAAAATTGCTATCTTGGTGAATTTATGTGCAAGATTTGTAAAATGAACTCGGTTGTGATTTAATCTAGTTTATGCTTGTCTCGGTGGTTGCATTGTGTTTATCGGTGTTGCTTTCCTTGATTAAGTGAGGTTAGAAAACTCCTAACGGATGACTAACTTATTTTTAGGAGATTTTTATAGACATTTATCAATTGCACGTTAAAGAACAATTTTAGGTGGTTAAAGTGTGTTTATCGTTTTAACTTTCCGAATGATTGTCATGTTAGGATTCCCAAAAGGGATACTAATTGTCTCAAAATGGAAAATTGACCGAATGCTTCTAGTGCCAAAACCGACTTAGTTGACATGCTTTGGTTGTGTATTAAGCAAGGCTATTTATATATAATTTACTATGTTTTATAAGTATTTGTTTATGCTTACTTTAGTGTAGTTAAAACCAAAACAACTTATGTTTTTTACCGGTAATTTAATGACAAAGGTCTAGTACTAATTCTCCGCCCATTTCCGTGGATCGATACTTGGTTCTTACCGATACTTTACTACATATATGACGGGGTACACTTGCCTCTTTCGTATGTGTTTTGATGTAAAAGTAATAATCACTTTTATAAATTTAAAACCAATTCGTGTGTAATTTCATTGTAAAAATATGTACAGTCGCGCACGTACCAATTTCACCGAAGTGTATGCTCCCGTTGCTAGACTTGAGGCGATTAGAATCTTCTTAGCATTTGCGTCGTGGAAGGGATTTAAAGTCTTTCAGTTAGATGTTAAATCGACTTTTCTTTATGGGAAGGTAAAAGAGGAGGTATATGTCGGACAGCCACCGGGCTTCACCGACCCAATCCACAAAGACAAGGTTTATTTTCTGGATAAAGCGCTGTATGGTTTATACCAGGCTCCGAGAGCTTGGTACGAGACATTGTCTCAACACCTGCTTGCCAACAGCTTCATCCGTGGAAAAGTGGATGCCACTCTTTTCACCAAGCTAGTCGATGGTCATCTTCTGATAGTTCAGATATATGTGGACGACATCATATGTGGGTCAACAAATGAAAATCTGTGCAAAGATTTTGAAAGAGTTATGAAGCAAAAGTTTGAAATATCATCAATGGGTGAGATGAAATTCTTTTTGGGTCTTCAGGTTGAACAACTACCCAAAGGAATTTTCATACATCAGACGAAGTACGTTCATGATATCTTAGAGAAATTTGGGATGTCAGGATCTACTCCAGCCTCCACCCCGTTAGCAACAAACCATGGGATAAACCCTGATCTCACCGGAGAGAAGGTAGATGAAACACTGTATCGTTCCATGATCGGTTCGCTAATGTATTTGACAGCTTCAAGACCCGATATCATGTATCCTACCTGCCTCGCAGCAAGAGTTCAATCTAATCCAAGAGCTTTGCATATGGTGATTGTGAAACGGATATTACGCTACCTGAAAGAAACTCCATCACTGAGGTTGTGGTATCCAAAAGAAGGTGATTTCACGCTCGAAGGTTATTCCGATTCCGATTTCGGATGCTGCAAAGTTAACGCTAAATCAACAACGTCGGGTTGTCAGTTTTTCGGACCACGATTGGTCACCTGGCAATGTAAGAAGCAGACCTCTGTAGCTCTGTCCACATGTGAAGCTGAATATGTATCTGCTAGCAGTTGCTCTTCTCAAATCTTGTGGATCCAGCAACAGATGCGCGACTACGGTTTGCAATTTCTTACTACCCCTATCTTTGTTGATAATGAGGCAGCGATAAACATTACAAAAAATCCTGTTCATCACGCTAAAACGAAACATATAGAGATTCGTCATCACTTCATCTGAGATTGTTTCGAGAAGAAGTTGATACGAATTGAGAAAATCTACACTGACAAGCAAAAAGCTGATTTACATACCAAAGCTTTTGATAAAACACATTTTAAATATCTTTTAAAACTTAACGATATGAAGCTTTTATCGGTGTCGGAGGAAATTCTTGGCGTTGATGAGGGAAATACCGTTGAAGATGCTGAAAAGCAATCTGCAATGGTTTGTCGATTTTTTACTTGTTTTGGTATTTAGGGGGAGTTAGGTTATTTTCAGAAAATACAAAAACAGTAAAAAAAATTCAAAAATACAAAAACATGAGATATTTCAAAATTCAAAAACAATAGAAAACTGAAAAAGAGCTTGTGTAAAAAGGGAAAATGATAGTACATCGGCTAGACAGTTACAGTATGCTAAAGAATTGTAATGTTTAAAATGAGTTAAACAGTCTCGTTGATGATGTGCCGATAGGTTTTTACACACTTAGTAGGTCTGCCTGGGATTTGGAGGCCTGGAAGCAAACGCTGGTGGAGCTTAGAGATGAAGATGAACCTGAAGAGGTGCTAGCTCTTGAAGGTGGTGGCAGCGAACTCAAGGATCCTGCGGAGGAGGCAGCTAGCGGCAGTGGCAAGGGTGGTGAAGAGAAGGTTGATGATGCAGCGAAGGTGTAGGCTGCACAAATGGGCGATGATGGATATTTCTAGACGTGGCCGGAGCCCATTTTTATGGTTTGGTTGTTTTATTTGTTGGTGTTTTGATTTTAAACAATTATGGTCTGTAATAACTTTGAACAGTAGCTGTTAGGGTTAAGGATCACTGATCCTTGGACAATAGGGGGTAGCAAAGGTGGATGGGTCCTTCTGTTTGTGGAGAATGAAGCCTTTGATGCCCCTCATCTTTTATTTCATGCACTTAACGAACTTTTAGTATGGACACCCTTTGTCGTGATGGAGAGTGTGAAACCCGTGCCTTAGAGTGTATTTTATTACGTGTTTTAATGCGTTGTACATGATTATACGTCTCGAATATGATAACTACGGGTTTTTGTTGGTGCATAAATGTTTGTTAACTTCGTCTTTATAGAGTCTTGTGTCTAGATAGGATAGAATGGTGCTTGGTACGTCGAAAAACAGGTTTTACATGTTTTAGGGTAATTTCGCACGAAATTAGCTTTCTGCTATTTCGCACGAAATTACCTTCCCTATAAATACCAAGTGGACCAAGTCATTTGTAACTTTTCCAATTCAGAGCCGAGGTGCTGCCGATTTGTCAAACGATCTGTAAAAGCTCAGAATTGATTAATAAGAAGATAATTAGGGGAATTCAGGCTGTATTACGTTGATATCATTGATTCCGCCTTTGATATTGATGAAAAACTCTTCTGATTGACTCGTTAGGGTCATACGATGATCCAACAAGTGGTATCAGAGCTCAGGAAGAAGAGTTCTTACCAAAACAGCCATAATTTCTGACTTCTACTCCTTCTTTTTCAAATTTAACAAGATTCAACGAACAAAATGGCTTGATTTTCACATATAATAAGCGAAACATAGTTTTAACAAAGCCTTGAAAGAATTGGACCAAAATTCGCACAAAAACCGGATCAATTTGACAAAATGGCCACCGACTTGCTGACGTCATTCTAATTTCGCACGAAATGGTCGCTCTTATTTCGCGCGAAATCACATTTGTGACATCTATTTTCGTGCGAAATTACATAATTTCGCACGAAATCAACATTTTGTTCCTAATTTCGCACGAAATCAGCAGGCTGTTCGGTATTTCGTACGAAATCAGACCTAATTTCATACGAAATCAAGTTTGTGACCTTTATTTCGCACGAAATCATCTAATTTCGCTCAAAAACTATGATTTCGTTCCAAAAGTGTATTTCGTGTGAAAGCTTATTTCGTGTAAAGGCTCTATTTCGCGTGAAAGTTGATTTCGCTTGAAATCATTTCGGGTGAACTATTTCGCTTGAAATTTAAAAAAAAATCCAAATATTTTTCTAAGTGTTTGTTGATTGTTACAGGTTCTTGAAAAATGGATGAGTTTATGAATCCGTTTAGTGACGTGTTTGCATTTACTGGTGGTTTGGGAGATAGCCCAACTAGTAACACAGATGAAACAACTCCAAAACCGAGTGCAAAGAAAATTCTTTCTGATGTTATGAGTGTAGACAGTGCATATGGAACATACAATAAGCCGCCCAAGTTGATGGCAATTGAAGATTACAACAGGTGGGCTACAAGATTTGAAGAATGGCTTAAAGCGTTTGCATATCCAAGGTGGAAGAGCTTGAAGAATGGTTTCAGTATGGGAAGATTAGATTATGAAAATATAACAGAAACTGAGGAAGTAGATAGTTTTGTTGCTGAACAAAAGTGCATTGCATTGCTTCATCAGTCTGTGAGAGACGATATAATATCATTGATAGAATATGTAAATTCGAAAGATCTGTGGGAAAACTAAGAGTGAAATGTGTGGGTAGTGCTGAGATAGTCAAAAACAAAAAGAAGTTATTACGAAAAGAGTTTGATTTGTTTGGATGTTTGAAAAATGAATCAGTGACAAAAATGATTGAAAGATTTGGACATCTGAAGATAGAGCTGGCAAGACATGGATTCATATACACTCGAGAAGAGTTGGTTGACAAATTATTTGATTCACTTCCGAATGAGCAAGATTGGCAATACTTTGCCCTGATGCTGAAAAACACAATCAGGTCAGAAGATTTGACAGTGGATCTACTTATTGAAAGACTGGAAAGCCATGAGTTAGAGATCAAGAAATCCAACAAAGTCAACAACTCATCTTATCAGCAGAATGTGGAGCTGTATTACAGAGGTAGTATGATACCGAAGACTGTGTCTCCAAAAACAACATTTTCCGCAGAGAGTTCAAACATAGTGAATCAAGAAACTCCTAGCAGTGGCTATCATGGTGGTTCATCGTCAAATACTTCAAATCAATCTGCTCCAAAGAATCTGTTTCAATGCAATATTGCTGTGGATCTCAAGAATGCACAGAATTTTAGTGAAGAATCCGCAAAGCAGCAGATGGTGTTCTTAGCTTCTATTCTTGAATCATACGAGAGCCTTGTGGCAGGAAAGATTGGAAACACTAACCTCACCAAGGAGGATTATGACCAGATCGATCCAGAGGAGATGGAGCTGATCGATATCAGGTGGTGTATGGCCAGTGCAGTTCGGAGAGCGCAACGATTCATGGAGATTACTGGAAGACATTCAATTGGCGGACCTTCCACAAAACTTGGTTTTGATAAATCAAAGGTCACGTGCTTCAGATGTAAACAAAGGGGACACTTTAAATGTGAGTGTCGAAACGCACCTGCTGATGATACTGCAAATCCATTTCGTGAAGATTACTACAAAAGAGCAATCTATCATCAGAACAAATCTGAACTGCCCAGAATGAAACAGCTTGAAGAAGTTCCCAAAGAAAAATCAAGAGCTCTTGCAGTTATTCATGATGACGAAGGTTTTGATTGGAGTGAACTGATATCAGAAGAAGAAGCAGTAGGTTATGCTTTTACGGCAGCAAAGATTGTACCTTTCAAAGATAGCAGAACAGAAGAAGAGAAGTTCATAAACAGAAGGATGAAAGCCCAAAACAGGATAAGCAGAATCTATCATACATTCAAAAAAGCTAAGCAGGCAAAGAGATGGGATGCTGATAGAGAATGTTACCTTGATCTCAAAGGAAACATTGCTGTTGATCCAGCTTCTGTTAGTGTTGAAACTCTTATTCAGCAATATGCTGAACAAGAAGAAGCAAATCAAAGATTGTGGTGGGGAGGAGGAGAAGCTGATGAGAAAGAGAATGAGAAAGAGAAAGAAAAAGAGCAGGATCCAAATCCAAAGAAAGTTGATGACGGGATTATTGATACGTCACAGGAGTTTACTGCTGAAAATTTGAAGAAGATGGCTGACAAAGTTCTTGCTGCCACAGAACTAGAGGTAGTTTCTGGTTCTGCAACTGAGTCTAAAAGCAAGGTCAGTCAGAATGATGCGATCAATGAGACAGGTAAGAAAGTCAAAACTGAAAGTGACTGCAAAAACTGCATGAAAAACTGCAAGGTTTGTAGTACACTCGCTTACCTCAGTGGCAAAAAGATCGAAGAACTGACAGGAAAAGTCAGAGATGTTGAGAATCAGATCTTAAACCGTGACAAAATGTTAAAAGCTTCGAATGAACGAATTAAAGAATTAACTGGTAAAATAGAAAATGATAAAAGTGACGTAGAAATAATTAGGAAAGAAAACGAAAAGTTAATTCTTGAAAATCGTTCAAATTTCAGAAAATTTTGAGAAGCTAAAACGAACGGTAAAAGATTCTGATGAAAGAAATGGTAAGACATTCAAAGAAAATATACAATTGTCAGGAGTTCTTAGAGTTAAAGAAGAGCAAATCAACTTGCAACTGGATGAGATTGCTAAGTTGAAGCTTCAGTTTCAAGAAGCTAAAATTGAAAATGAACGCATTCAGTTGAAATTGAACAGTTACAACTCCGCAAGTTTTGTTCTTCAACATACCCTTCCTAAACCAATCGGGAAGAACAAAGCAGGCGAAGATGTTTACTCGGATGGAACTGGGGTTGGGTTTCATCAGGTTCCACCACCAGTTCTGAATAATTTTTGATGTGTGAAATATGTATTAATTAAATTCAACAAGTTTTAAAAATTTGGAAGAACCCGTAAACCACACACTACCGGCAAGTGTACCGGTCGTAAGTAGTAAAACAAGTAAGTCCGAGTATCGAACCGTGGACACAATCTAGCGACTCTTGATACTAAACCTCTATCGACCCCTAGCCTAATAATTTAGTTTTGTTTCGAGAGAAAATATTTTTTAAACTAAAAAAAAACAATTTAAATAAATAGACGACCAAACAGCAGCAAACGCAGACAACTAGAGACTGGACTGGATTTCAAGTATGAGAAAAATAGGTTACCTAGGCAAGAATCCCTAGACTCATGAATAAAGTCCTAACCTTGGTCTCGAATGAAGACTATGCCTAACCCGATGAACCCCCGAAAGGTAAACCGAACCTGACAGTATGACAAGTCATGAAATGCTAAAATGGACTGACTCGAGTTATCGACCACCAAGTCCCACAACTATCAGGTATAAAGTAATTTATTTACTAAAACCCTCAAATTAAGAAGCAGAAATAACTAAGAACACCGAGACCCTAGGAAACTCTAGACGCGAATAAACAGATGAACCCGAATTATCGGCCACCCAAACTGCCAAACAACGCCCAGCTAATAACCTAGCAATTCTAGATTAGATTTCTCACCTCTAGAAAGGATTGCACGTTTTAATTAATTGGTTTTAATAATTATTAAACTTGAATTAGATTTCTCACTTTCAAGGTCTAGACTGAAAGATTACAACCTAGACTGACTCCCGGCTCTAAAGTATATTTTCTAAGTATCTAGAGCAAAGGAACCAACAAATATATTATCAAACCAATCAAAACCAACACACAAATATTTAGAATCGGATTCAAAAATTGTACCATGTAAATCATCACATTCATTCAAAACCAAAAATTATTCATTCAAACAAATCGTCTAGTTCATCAACCCTAGGCAACCATAGAAAGTTTAGCTACTCATAGTCAATAAAAACGCATAAACAATGTTCAATATAATCTCATACATCATGTCTAATAATGAAAAGAACAAAATTTACTGTTTAAATCTAACCGGGTTGCGAACTAAATAATACCTCCCCTCTCGATCAAATCAGCAGCCTCTATTGTTGTCGAAAAACAACTAGCCAATCTCCTATTTTGCGTCTCTTTTTGTTTTTGCCTTGCTGCCGTCCAATGTTGTTCTAGGTTTGTTCAAAACAATTCTTTATACTTTCCAAAAGGCCCCAAAAATCTATACGTAAACATTACATGCTGGGCTCAAGATTTTGGCGGCCCATTTTTTCCTTTTTATTGTGTCACCCCACAATTTATTATAATAACCGCCTACCACCATCATCAAAAAAATATGGCAGCCACTTCATATCTAATTTGTCCACTCAAACTTGCACATGTTCCTAATTAATTCCTTTCATGCAGCTTCTTCGTTTGGCCTGTATAACACAAAAAAATATAATTAGTCTAGCTTAATTTCAATTATTAAATATCCACTTTGATACTCCACTTTTTCTAACTTAATTGACTTCTATTTCTAAATCAACCAACCTGTATTCTTTTTAACAACTTTTTTTTTCTTTTTCATGTTCTCCATAAAACTCTAGTTGCTTTATTTGACAAAATATAATAGTATTAGTAGTTACCAAACTAGAGTTAAACGATATTTTATCATTCACTCGTGAGTCTCCATTGTTCAAACGCAAATGCATCATTTTAGCTCCTTATCTCTTAAAATCATCAAACATCAAATATGAACCAACTACAAGTGAAATTTAATAGAAATAACCTAAAAAGTATTCAAAAGTGTAGGGAATATTTATATAAAATATGTATAATTTAAACCACATCAATTTTTCTAAGAAAAAATCCGGGTTGGTTAATGATGAAGAGGAAATTGAAGTGAAACTTCCTGACACAATTGATGTCACATTCACTTCATCATCTGATGAGGATAGTGTCCAATCTGAAGTTGTGAAAAGCATGGTTGAAAATGTTTTAAAGTCTGAAAGTGACACTACTGAGGATGATGAATGTTTTCTGGATAAATACATTCCAAAATCTAAATCCAAAAACAACTTAAGTGACGAACCTAATCTTGTGATGTACAAGATGGCGGGATCTGATAAGTTGTATTCGGATCGTGATTTTCCGTTGGAAAATGTGAATGTTGGCAAACTGAGAAATGTTTTCAAGTTGTTTGAAATTGATGTGTCAGAAATTGAAGGGTTGAAACATTCTAAAAGAGAATTAAACTTTGAAAAAGATAAATCTTACTACAAGAAACCGGTTGTACCATGATGTGCTAAAAGTGGTCTAATTAAACTAACTAAATTAAACCCTAAACTAGACTCTCTAAGTTTTAAATTTATAAAACTAAGACTCTCTAAACCCTAAACCACACGACCGGCAAGTGTACCGATCGGTGTAGTATAGCCTAAGGAAGTCCGAGTATCGAACCCAAGAGACTCTAATAAATTACGCTAATGACTCTATCTAGACCTAGATTGACACGGACTTTAACTAATTGTTTATTCGATGGGGGGTTTTCTAAATATCCTAAAAATATAATAAAATACTAAACTAGAAAAATCAAAGAAAAGACTAAACACGAATGTGGACGAAGACTTTGACCAGAGATGATGAAGACTACCTAGGCTAGACGCAAGCTAAACTCAGAATGGATCTCTATTCGATGATTTTGTGGTGTGGAACCGGGATCTTTGAATGCTAAACCTATTAAGACGCCACTAAGCCCCTCAAACACTCTCAAGGCGATTCTTATGGCACTACCTAGGCTGTTACGCTCACCGGTTTTCTAGATTTCTTTTCCGTCCTCTAGTTTCTTGAAAGTGCTTATGTAAGACGCTCCACTTTGCCGCGCGAACGTCTAAAGCAACTATGGGTTTAATCTTGGCCTAATAGACAATGGGTTGTTAATTCCTTATAACTACACCGAGACCTATTAATATCCTCGAGCCTTTCCGCGACGAGTCTAGCAGCACACTTGATTTTAATTAATTACCGAATATTGTTTCTAAGGTTACTTACGCGTTTTCACCCTAAAGGATTAATGACCTATTACGTGATATAGACACTCACCTAAATCAAGAACCCCTAATCCGACTCTATTATGTGATAAAGACCGTCACCAAGAATCGAATGAAGCAATAAACAATAATCAAATAATCACAAGCACGCATACGCACCAAGATAAACTACCATAGCGTTTACAATACAAGAAAGATCCACAACCACGACAAAAATCAAATAAAAATCCAACCTTTATTTAACTATTGTCATGCCTAGGTAGTTTATGAAGATCTAGCCAAGAGACATAATCTTAAGAACAAGCAAACAAGGTTTAGAACAAGAATTCATTAGAATAAAACAAGGAAACTAGAAGATAAAAGAAACCGAATAATAAAACCCGGTAGTTCCTTGTTCTTCAAGCTTCCCGCTCGATCCCCGTGATTCCGTAGCCTTGAATGCCTTGCAAAAGATCACCTCCAAATTCGTTCCAATATGACTCTCCTTCTGCACGACTGATGTTCACGTCTCCTGTTGATGCGTCCAATATTATCTATGTGCGGCTGCTCTCTCCTTTCGTGCCAATATGCTTTTTTTTCTTTCTCCGGCCGATTCCCCCCACTTTTATTATCATCCAAGTTGAATTATATATGGCTCATTAGGGTTTAATAATTAACAATGTAAATCTATATTAAAAAGGCCCAACATCCATAAAACGCTTGTAGTTCGTTGGCCTTTAAAATTTCTAGACAGCCCACTTCTTTCGTCTAATCTTATTAGAATTCTTTTCCTTTTTTGTCGTATGATATTAATTAACATGGTTTTTCCACCAAAAACCCATTTAATAATTCTTTTATATATGGCAACGCTTAATGGATTATATAGAGATAGCGGGCTCGGTCCACTCAAGAAAATAGCGGCAATTTTAATTCAGTTACTAGCGCCGCACTCTGCCCCACTGGCTGGTCATTTTCATATTACTCGTTTTTGCTCCATTTGCACCAGAACCTAGCCAAAACACAATATAATATAATAAAGCACTAAAACTAACTAAAAATAAATAAAACCTATACAATAATTGTACAATTTACACGGGACAAATATGTGTATTTTACCCCACATCAAATATCCCCACACTTAACGTTTTTTCGTCCCCGAAAAAGAATTATGCAAAACGGAATCATAGTCGAGGTAATCGTTCGGGACAAAAGCTTATGTTACTTTATTTAAAACCGAGACATGTGTTAGCCGCGATTGCAAGTATTTTGATCCTCTTAAACCCAAACCCGGTTTCAAGCCCTTATCATTCAATTTAGGTTCAAATATGGGTCAATCCACATAGGGTCTCACACTAGAAATCACAGGCCCATCTAATCCCACCTCAAACTTATAGGACAAAGAGAACGATCACTGGACCAATTCCCAACCGTTTTATATCAAAATCAAGAGAGTTTACAATCAAAAATTTCTTTTTTTTCATTTTTTTTTCATCGTGAGTATAGACGGTGCTTTCCCAAAACAAGAGGCAGTCCGGCTGTAGAGTCGCTATCCCCAACCACAGACTACTTAGTTTCGGTACTTTATTATTATTTTTTTCTTTTTCTTTGCTTTGCACGGTCGATTTCACAAACCCTAGCGGTAATCCGGCTGTAGAGTCACTATCCCCAACCCAGACTACATAGAAATGACTACTTTCATTTAGTTTCTAGCTCACTTTTTATTCTATCTTTTTTTTTTTTATGATCACAAACTCTAACGGTTTTAACTTATAACGGTGCCCCTTATGTTATTTTTGGCAGTTTCAATTTCCCCACTTTTTTCTAAATGAGAACCCACTAGTAGACCGACATTTAGGTATATTTAAGATCAAAGGAACTCAAAACCGAACCGAGCCTACCCGCATATCCCAAACTAGACACAAGCTCAATTATTTATTCTCATATTATCATTATTTGAACCCAAACAAAAACTCGACTTTTCTATCATTTTCCGTTTTTATTTTGCAAACTTCTTGTTTCAAAGGACATTTTCTATTTTTTTAATTTTTTTTTTGATTTTTCAAATTTTTTAAATTTTTTTTGTATTTTTTTTTCTTTTTGTGACTCAAGACACTACTAACTAGACACTAAACGATAGTTCCCATCCCCACACTTAAACTTTACATTGCCCTCAATGTAAGATGGAAACCGACTCAAAAACTAAAAATAAATAAGAAATAAAAAAACTAGGGCAAATTGGAAAGGACTTAGCTGGTTAAATTCTCGTGTATACTCCAAAACTCTCGTCCAATCCAGCTCGATCGTATAGCATTTCATTCGCGATCGGCTTTGACTCTGACTAGTATACTTGATAAATGCCTGAACTCTGATAAGCAGCTCCAAAATCACCCGAATGGAAATTGAGTACGGGTGGTACATATTCAAACCTGCATAAACAAAAACAAGCAAACAATACCGACTAAAAAAAAATGACTCAAAAACTACTAACTAAGACTCAATAAACAAAAACTACGACTCAAAATACAAACTCTACAAAACCTCCCCACACTTGAATTTAATCAGGAGGTTTTTCTTTGATCTGGACCCTATCCAACCCGTTTAATTCCACCTGATACTCAAAAATATTTAAAAATATAATGGTGGAATAATAAAATATTTTAAAATTTTCAAACGGGTCAGACCACCAAAATTTAAACATACCTGTAAGAAACCGAATGCGTGGCATGTAATGAGAAGACCGATCGTTCGTGAACGGCTTCTTCCTCTCCATCTCTCCCCAACCTTCGATCCTCTTCCGGTTCAGATCCTTTATCTTCCTTTTCTTTGCCCTCTCCCGTGGTGTTGTTGATTTTTCAGCTTCACTTAGTACTAACACCAGGGGCCAGCTGTGGTGCTCTTCCTCTTCCACCACCACTTTTTCTTCTTTAATGTCCGTCATTGGGTTTCCTTCAAGTAAAACTTCTAAGTAAGCAAGGTCTCCCTCCGGATCAAACTCCTTTACCTCTTCATCTACCGGCAACCCATCTAGTTCTTCCTTAAATTCATTCTCCCAAGTCATCTGATCTTCATTAGATGGTTGCTCAACTTCTACCTCCTCTTCTTCTTCTCTTTCTACCTCTACTTTTTCTGCCTTACTCTCCACATATCCCCATATTGTCTCTCCTTCAGCAAGCTCGGGGAGCACTATCGCCTTATAATATGAGCTTTGAACTGTAACCCACTCATCATCATCATCATAACCCCACTGTATCTGTTGCGTCCGCTCTCTACTTCTCCAACCCATTCCAACCCGAGCAGCAATCGCACAATCTTCAAACCGGTGTGATCCACCACATTCTTCACACCTTGGATCCCTTTGCCGACTGAGGTCACACTCTATATTTGGGCCTATTTGCTCGAACATTCGATCAAGTAGATCGATCATTCTTGGTAACCTTGGATCCCCGTACTCCAACTCTTTTGTTGCTCGCACACACACCAAAATTAATTCCCTGAGCTCGAAAAAATTTGGAAACATCTCCTTAGCATTTGCGGGATACCCCTGCAAAGAATATTGCTGTGGCTGCACAAAGGGGTTAGCATAATATGGCGTAGAGGACCCCTCATATTGGGGGCATTTAATTGTAAAGTGAGGCCCTCCACAAATTTCACACATATCTACTAGACTCAAGAAAAATAAAATAAATAAGAAAACAAAAAACACGGACAATTAGACTCCTATGACTCAATCTACAAAACACAAATAGACTCACCAGACTCACCACGAAAACACAAAACAAAAGACAAGTAGCACAGATTATGTCAATTAAGTCCAATCGAAGCCAATAAACGCAATCGCCAAGAGTCCCCGGCAACGGCGCCAAAAACTTGATGTGCTAAAAGTGGTCTAATTAAACTAACTAAATTAAACCCTAAACTAGACTCTCTAAGTTTTAAATTTATAAAACTAAGACTCTCTAAACCCTAAACCACACGACCGACAAGTGTACCGATCGGTGTAGTATAGCCTAAGGAAGTCCGAGTATCGAACCCAAGAGACTCTAATAAATTACGCTAATGACTCTATCTAGACCTAGAGTGACACGGACTTTAACTAATTGTTTATTCGATGGGGCGTTTTCTAAATATCCTAAAAATATAATAAAATACTAAGCTAGAAAAATCAAAGAAAAGACTAAACACGAATGTGGACGAAGACTTTGACCAGAGATGATGAAGACTACCTAGGCTAGACGCAAGCTAAACTCAGAATGGATCTCTATTCGATGATTTTGTGGCGTGGAACCGGGATCTTTGAATGCTAAACCTATTAAGACGCCACTAAGCCCCTCAAACACTCTCAAGGCGATTCTTATGGCACTACCTAGGCTGTTACGCTCACCGGTTTTCTAGATTTCTTTTCCGTCCTCTAGTTTCTTGAAAGTGCTTATGTAAGACGCTCTACTTTGCCGCGCGAACGTCTAAAGCAACTATGGGTTTAATCTTGGCCTAATAGACAATGGGTTGTTAATTCCTTATAACTACACCGAGACCTATTAATATCCTCGAGCCTTTCCGCGACGAGTCTAGCAGCACACTTGATTTTAATTAATTACCGAATATTGTTTCTAAGGTTACTTACGCGTTTTCACCCTAAAGGATTAATGACCTATTACGTGATATAGACACTCACCTAAATCAAGAACCCTAATCCGACTCTATTATGTGATAAAGACCGTCACCAAGAATCGAATGAAGCAATAAACAATAATCAAATAATCACAAGCACGCATACGCACCAAGATAAACTACCATAGCGTTTACAATACAAGAAAGATCCACAACCACGACAAAAATCAAATAAAAATCCAACCTTTATTTAACTATTGTCATGCCTAGGTAGTTTATGGAGATCTAGCCAAGAGACATAATCTTAAGAACAAGCAAACAAGGTTTAGAACAAGAATTCATTAGAATAAAACAAGTAAACTAGAAGATAAAAGAAACCGAATAATAAAAACCCGGTAGTTCCTTGTTCTTCAAGCTTCCCGCTCGATCCCCGTGATTCCGTAGCCTTGAATGCCTTGCAAAAGATCACCTCCAAATTCGTTCCAATATGACTCTCCTTCGGCACGACTGATGTTCACGTCTCCTGTTGATGCGTCCAATATTATCTATGTGCGGCTGCTCTCTCCTTTCGTGCCAATATGCTTTTTTTTCTTTCTTCGGCCGATTCCCCCCACTTTTATTATCATCCAAGTTGAATTATATATGGCTCATTAGGGTTTAATAATTAACAATGTAAATCTATATTAAAAAGGCCCAACATCCATAAAACGCTTGTAGTTTGTTGGCCTTTAAAATTTCTAGACAGCCCACTTCTTTCGTCTAATCTTATTAGAATTCTTTTCCTTTTTTGTCGTATGATATTAATTAACATGGTTTTTCCACCAAAAACCCATTTAATAATTCTTTTATATATGGCAACGCTTAATGGATTATATAGAGATAGCGGTCTCGGTCCACTCAAGAAAATAGCGGCAATTTTAATTCAGTCACTAGCGCCGCACTCTGCCCCACTTGCTGGTCATTTCCATATTACTCGTTTTTGCTCCATTTGCACCAGAACCTAGCCAAAACACAATATAATATAATAAAGCACTAAAACTAACTAAAAATAAATAAAACCTATACAATAATTGTACAATTTACACGGGACAAATATGTGTATTTTACCCCACATCATACCACCACGTTTTTATAACAACAATCAAAACAGATGGTCGGGTGGTTATCAGGGTGGTAAGAATTATCAGAAAAAGAATGTTCAAAACAGAAAGTTTGTTGAGAAGAAAGTGTTTGTAAAAAGCTCGAATTCTCATTCCGAGCAAGAATCGGAAATTTTTTCAAAGTCAAAACAAGAATTCTTTGAGAAAAAGGCCTTACAGCCTCAGACTGAAGGCACAAGTCGGGTTGTTGATACTCGAACATGCTTCAAATGTAATCAAGTTGGACATATTGCACGAAAGTGTACCAATTTGAAGCCTAAGTCTGAAGTTGTTGAGAGTCAGAAAAAGAAAATTGTTGAAAAGGGCAAAGCTCCATTAGTTGTTGAGAAAAAGGTTATGAAAAATGACAACACAAAAATCAAAACTGAACCCGTAAAGAATGTGGTAACAAAAAATGAAAAGTTTTACACACAGGTTGCATCACCTCAACAAACATGGAAGCCAAAAGTTATTGAAAAGAAAACAAGTTCTTCAAAGCCAAAGGTTTTAGAGTCAGAAAAACAATCGTCTTCAACCACACCGGTAAAGATGAATGTTCCTTTGGATTATTATGAGAAACTTGAAAAACAAAAGTCTAAGGTTTCTGAGAAGAAGGTTGTTCCAAAGACAGACCAATCATCTGGTCAACCTCAGAAAAATGATTTCTTTTTATACAAGAAGGTTGAGATTGGGTTTGAAGAGAGCTTAAAAATTAATGATAAGAATTTTCCGCCACTTTACACTACAAAAACTCACATCAACATCAAGCTACCTGAGTCGAAAGAGGCTTGGGTGGCATCCAAATCTAACTAAATGTTTGTGATTTGTGCAGGAGCTTCCAAGATCTGTTTCACGTTGGATTATGGATAGTGGAGCTTCTCGGCACATGACGGGGAAGAAGACCTTATTGTACGATGTTAGAGGGTTTAATGGAGGTTATGTGGGATTTGCAAGCAATTAAGGTGGTAGAATAATTGGAGAAGGAACTCTATCAAATGGTATTGTCACATTTGAAAGAGTTAACTACATCGCTGAGCTTGAGAATAATCTTCTGAGCATATCTCAAATCTGTGATAGAATGTATACAACACACTTCACAGACAAAGAATGTTTGATCTTGAAACCAGGATTTGTTGTTCCCGAAGAATGGATTATCATGAGAGCACCAAGAGTCAATGATCTGTACGTGTTGGACATGAGCATAACTACTACAACCACGGGTCAGGCTCACTGTTTTATGTCAAGAGCAACTGAAAAAGAATCACAGTTGTGGCATCGAAAGATGGGCCATATTCACCTACGAAAAATGAATCACCTGGTGCACAACGACTTAGTTACTGGTGTTCATGTGAAAGGTTTTCATCTTGAGGGGGAATGCATTAGTTGCATCAAAGGCAAGCAAAAGAAAAAGTCACATCCTCAAAAGAAAGTCAATTCAGTCTCAAGACCATTAGAGAGAATTCATATGGATCTTTTTGGTCCTGTGAATGTCAAAAGTATTACTGGAGATCTCTACTGTCTTGTGGTTACTGGTGACTACTCAAGATTTTCGTGGGTATCATTCTTAAAGTCAAAAGATGAGACGTTTGAAAGTTTAATGGCGTTGTTCAGAAAAATTGAAAACCTGTACCAGACACGAATCAGGAGAATCAGGAGTGATAATGGTACTGAGTTCAAGAACAACAAGATGGAAGAATATTGCGATGAACGAGGCATATTGCAAGAGTTTAGTGCTCCTTACACTCCACAACAGAATGGAGTAGCAGAACATAAAAACAGAACACTAATCGAAACGGCCAGAACAATGCTTGCTGATTCAAAGCTACCAGTAAATTTTTGGGCAGAAGCAGTGTCAGCCGCTTGCTATACTCTCAACAGGGTTCTCACCGTGAAGAAATTCAACAAAACGTGTTTTGAGTTGATCAATAACCGCAAACCAAACCTGAAGTATCTTGAACCGTTTGGGTCTCCCTGCACTGTTCTAGAGCCTTTTGGAAAGTTTGGTCCAAAGAGTATTGAGGGAATATTTGTTGGTTATTCAAGTCCATTACGACGAGTCTTTGTTCCAAGCCTAAAGCGGATTATTGAAGCACACAACGTTGAATGTCAAGGCTATACAATGCCACCACAGAATCCTGGTGATTCATGGCATTTTAATTACGACACTTTGTGGGATTCGTTTGACATGGAAGAAGAAACAGAGTTCTTTGATGAGTTGGATATTTTGAGAGAGTATGAGTGATGCGTGTGTAGTGTAATATATTTTTAATGTATAATTAAGCCCTTTTTACACCTTTAGCCAAGTTTTAAATTTATAAAACACGATATTTACTAACACTAAACACACATATGGGCAAGTGCACCCATCGTGGACGTAGTATAGCGTTGGTAAGATACCGAGGTCGTCCAAGGACACAAGAGCTTTTAATACCGGTTTATCCTCAACATCTAATCAAATCAAAAAGTGGGAAAAATATTTTTTTAAACTAAGAAAATAAAAACTAAATAAATGCTGAAAAATAAAAATAAAATAAAAACAGATAGACAAGATGAATCACTTGGATCCGACTCGTGTACTAGTATAACCTTTGATTATTTTCGCACTTTTGCACTTGTTTAAGAGATTATCTTAGTTATTGTAGTAGGCCCCTCTTTTGAAGGCGACGTTACCCTCAACCCAGTAGTTTGAGTCAGCAAGGATACAATCCTAAAGGGTTGGATTATTGGAAGATAATGAATTAAGTTATTAATGCAAATTATGGTAGGCCCCGCTTTTGGCGATGACGTTACCCTCGGCTAAGTAGTCTGAGTCAGCAGGGATACAGTCATAAATAGCCGGGTTATAGTATTAATAGTAGTTAACTTATGAGGGGGTCAAAGAGTTTGGATCCCCGCCATCCAATACCTATGGGTATTGAAGGAGATCCTACTAAATTTGACCCAGGTCCTAAGCAGGACTCTAAACCCTGAACAAGGGCAAGACCCTTACCAAACCAATCCCTTAACCCCCGACCAGGTAGCCAACATACCTCCATATAGACCGTGGAGATATGAATGGTGAAAATCTTTTATTTTATATAGACAGTAAAATAATGCCAAGACACCACGGACAAACGATAAGGAAAGATCACCTTCAACATAAGCAACTAGTTATTAAAGTCATTAATACAAAACCAAATAAAAAGTGCAAAAGATTAAAAATAAAAAGTATTATACTAAACACTTGTCTTCACCAAGTGATGTAAGAGACTTAGGCAAACATGGCCTTGATTGTCAAGAACTCTTACTATCAATCTTGGATCCCGAGACGACTCACACACTCTACGATGGACAATGGATGATGGTGGTGGATGATGGTGTTATGGTGGTGGTGGGTGGTGGATGAAGTGTGAGAGAGGTGGTGTGCCAAGGGATGAGATGGAATGAAACCAAGCACTCCTATTTATAGGCTGAACAGAAGGCTGGGCACGGCCCCGTGTCCGCTGGACACGCCCCCGTGCTCGTCTGACACTCTCTCTCCTCATTAATTGTAATTCGCAGTTATAATTAATGCGCCTGCTGTACTTTCACCACGCCCACGTGCTCACTGGACACGGCCCCATGGTGGGCAATGGAAGCTTCTACAAGTTTGTCTTTTCTGCTGCTTCTTGGGCACGGCCCCGTGCTGGCTGAGCACGGGGCGTGTTCAGGCTTCTGTTTTCTCTTCTTTGCTTTGGAGGATGCCGTTGAGGGTTCGGGCAGTCTACTTTTATTCCTTTTCTTGTATTTTTATGCTAGAATTAGTTGTCTTTTTGCTTCTTTTGTGAATTTGAGCTCATTTCATCCTGAAAATACAAAAGGAAGACAAAAACACTCTTTTTCCAACATTAGTACTTAAAAAGGGTTAGTTTTATGCCTTAATTGATGTGATTTATATGTTGCATTTTACACACATCAAATACCCCCACACTTGAACTTTTGCTTGTCCTCAAGCAAAACTCTTTAAATGTGGCTTACACTCCCAAATGGAATGGGTAGAAGAGAAAGTTTTTTTTTCGCTTGTCATAGAGTGTCGGGAATCCAAGATATTTTTAGGTTTTATTTTTATTTATTTACAATCCTATTCGTTATGATTTATTTAGAACGTTTCATAGGATAAATTACTTATTTGGGCATAACATGCCGTTTTAAAATTCCATTTATATACAAGTTCACATAACTCACGGGATAAATCACTCAACACTCGGCCGAAGGTGTATTTTTAGTGAATCACTCGAGAGCGGCATGGAACTTACGCCTTCCATAGGCTTGCCAAGAAATCAATCCTCCTCCTTTTTAACTTTATACCTTTGTAAATATCAAGAGGGCTTTTTGGGTGAAGGATTAGGCTTGGGCTAAAGGTGGGTGGTTGGGTTAGTGGTTAGTGAAAGGGCGAAAAGTGTAAAAAGCGTCGGTTTTCGTAACACACTTTGTTTTTAGTGACTTTTTATTTTAAAGTATTTCTCCAAACAAGCTTTTGTTTGTATAGCTTTGTTTGTTTTTAACTTCATCATCATATAATTTTTTTTTAGTCACATAAAAGAACGAGCTTGCGAAAAACCGAGCTTGTTACTAAAATAAAGGGTGAAAAATAAAAAGGGTTTTTGGTGGGTAAAAATTGGTTTTAGGGTGATGAAATGAAAGGTTTAGGCTCAAAGGGGTTAACTAGGGGGATTTTGGGTAGGTGGTAAAAAAAATGAAAAATAATGGTGTAGAAAAAAAATGGTTAGTCCTAATGCCTCCATCATTTACTTACTTGGGTTTAAGTTGGTAAGGACCGAGAATGAATCGTCGTGGCAAGTTCTAGAGTTGTAAGAACCAAGCGGTTATTCACACAAGAAACGAAAAACGAGCATTTAGTCTAAAGATGTAAATTTGAATGCTCAATAAAGGCTCAAAACTCACTTTTGTGGGAATGGGTTTTAAATGTGATCAAATATATATAATCGAATTTTAACTAGACTTGTTATGCCGTTTCATAATTTTCTTATGTTGGTTCTTGTTATCACGACGCTCTCGGTTGTAAATTTCATAAAAATATAACCTTATTAAGCTTGTAATTCCTAACTTAAACTTTAGACAAGAAAAAATAAAACTTTTGAAAAAATTTGGGGTGTTTAGCGGTTCCAATAGAGTTTTGTGTAAGGCTTGTTGTTAGGACTTGCAAAATTTCAAAGTGTTAGCTTCCCCCCCCCCCCACACTTAAATTACACATTGTCCTCAATGTGTCCCAAAAAATAAATTTTTAGGTTGATTGGATGTGTAGTGTGGTGTTAAAAAGCAAAGATTTATGTTACTGGCAGCCTGGACACGGCCCCGTGGTGACCGGGCACGGCCCCGTGTTCAGGTGCCAGTAACAAAAATTAAAGAAATGAGACAGAAGGCTGGACACGGGGGCGTGTCTGGTGAACACGGCCCGTTTCCAGTTACCTGAACTGGGCGTTTTTCTGCAGGTGGCTCAGCACGGGGCCGTGTTGGTTGGGCACGGCCCGTGTTGAGCCTTCTGTGATGGAGATTTGTGTCGGGTTGCTCCGTTCTTCGTGCATGGGGCCATTTTTCTCGTTCCCTTTTTCATCCATTACCATAATGAGTGTGTTTTATTCCTGCAAATTAAAACTAAAAGATTAAACTAAACTAAGGATAGTTCCGCGGAATGCCTCCGTGGTGCGCCACGTTTATAAGGGTCCTTGGCTAGACCCAATGCGAGGTTATATGTTTTCTGAGTGGGATGCTTGGCGTCCCATGTTACACCGTCGGAGAGCCGCATCCAAGCTTGAATCAATAACCTTCATGTAGTTGACCGGGTCGTCGTCCTCTATTCTTTTCCCGACTCCGAATTTTACTTCATCATCCCCATACCTCAAAGTGAGTGTTCCGTCATTCATATCTACCACCGCTTGGGCGGTGGCAAGAAAGGGTCTTCCTAGTATGAGGGGGACCTCGGTGTCTTCTTCCATATCTAGTATGACAAAGTCGGCTGGATAGACGAATCTGCTTACCTTTACCAAGACGTTTTCGATGACACCTTGTGGAAATTTGACAGAGCGATCAGCGAGTTGTATGCTCATTTTTGTGGGACTCGTGGTTCCCAAGCCGAGTCTTTTAAACATAGATGAGGGCATGAGGTTAATGCTAGCCCCAAGGTCGGCTAGAGCATTACGAACAGGGGATTCCCCTATTGAGCAGGGAATCGTGAAGCTTCCGGGATCGATTTTCTTTTGGGGAAGTTTATTGAGTACGAGTGCAGAGCATTCTTCGCCTAAATTGACTAATTGCAAATTTTCAATTTTCTTTTTATGCGTAAGGAAGTCCCTCATGAATTTAGAGTATTTGGGCATTTGGGTTAGGACCTCGATAAAAGGAATATTGACATGCAATTGCTTTAATAGACTTTCGAACTTTGCGAATTGCTCATTGGTTTTTTGACGAATTAACCTACCGGGGTACGGAACACGAGGAGCTTTGGTAAGCTCTGTTGACGGAGGGGAGTTCTTCTCCTACAGAGGTGTGGGTATTGTTTCTTCTGTTGGCGGCGGCGCTTCTGCAGGCCCTACGGTGTGATTTCGTAGCGTGATGAGGTGAACTTGCGCTTTTGGGTTTGTTTCGGTATTGCTAGGTAATGCGCCTTGCGGTCTCTCGGCAAAATTCTGAGCTATTTGATTTAATTGTTTTTCTATGTTTTGAATACTAGCTTGTTGATTTCTAAAATTTGATTCTAATTATAGAAATCTTTCCGAGTTTTTCTTTTCAGCATCGGAGATGAGGCGAGATACAGTATCTTCAAGCCTTTCTCGTCCACTTTGTTGTTGAGTGAAATTTTGTGACTCATTTCTTGGTTGTTGAAAGTTTGTTCGTTGGGTTTGTTGGTTACTACTATTGCCAGGTTCTCTCCAACCAAGGTTTGGGTGGTTTCGCCATCCTTGGTTGTAAGTTCCCGTTGGGGGACCCGACGGCCTAGGTCTATTATCAATGTAGTTTACCATGTCTTGTTGATCGTCCGTTTCTTTCATACAACTCCAATTTTCATGTGACCCACCACACCCTTCACAAGCCATAACCGAGACCGTTTTTATCATTTCCAATTTTTTTATTTTTGAAGAAAGGGCCTCGATTTGGGCTTGTAAAGAAGTGCTTTCATCGACCTTATGGGCGCCCGGGGCAATAGATTTATTCCCCCGGGGGGTGTGCCATTGAAATTTGGTTTGAGCAATTTTCTCAATTTGATTATATATTTCGTGCGGGCGACGATTACCTAAAAGTCCCCCGGAGCTAGAATCAAGTGTCTGCCTTGTGTGTGGCAACAATCCATTATAGAAAGTGGATACTTGTTGCCATATCGCAAGGCCGTGATGTGGACACTTGCGTAATAACTCCTTGAACCTTTCCCAAGTTTCATATAAGGATTCCCCGTCCTCTTGTGAATATGTATTAATTTCAGTCATTAATTTAGCAGTTTTAGCGGGAGGGAAATACTTATATAGAAATTTTTGGGCTAGTTCATCCCAGGTGTTTACCGATCCAGCTGGGAGGGCGTTGAGCCAAGCTTTCGCTCGGTCTTTCAGTGAGAAAGGAAACATACGGAGGCGGATGGCGTCATTTGATGCTCCGTTGATCCGAAAGGTATCACATATTTCTAAGAAATTAGTGATATGTAGATGGGGATCCTCGTCCGTAAGCCCATGGAAGGTTGCAGAGTTTTGGAGCATTTGTATCAAATGCGGCCGAAGTTCGAAGTTATTAGCTTCAACATGCGGAGCATTGATAGCGGCGCCTAGGTTACCTACGGTGGGTCGTAGATAATCCATGAGGGTACGTTGGTCCGCCATTGGAGGTGGATCACCCGAAACTTTCTCTTGGTTTTTAGCTTTTAATCTTTTTCTAAGAAAGCGTTCGGGTTCTTCTAGAGGTTCTTTTATGTCCTTATTATAACTGGAGCTCATACACTATGTAAGGTTGGCGTCGGGTTCCAAGTCCTGCAATAAAAACAGAAAAGAATGCTGGTCAGAAGGTTCATCACGGCCCCGTGTTCAGCGAACACGGCCCGTGGTCGGAGTACAGTGATTGTTTCCCAGATCCCAGTTACTGGAAGTTGGACACGACCCCGTGTTGCACCGACACGGCCCCGTGGTCAGCCTTCTGTAACTTGGAAAACTAAAAACTGCCAGTAACGATGCTGGGCACGGCCCGTGTCCGACCAGGCACGGCCCGTGCTGAGCTCTGCAGAAGCTGAAAAACTAAAAAAATCCTAAAAATTAAAAAGAAAAATAAAAAATATGATTAGGCCGTTGATTCCTAACTTTCTTAAAATCCTTGTGTCCCCGGCAACGGCGCCAAAAACTTGATGCGTGTGTAGTGTAATATATTTTTAATGTATAATTAAGCCCTTTTTACACCTTTAGCCAAGTTTTAAATTTATAAAACACGATATTTACTAACACTAAACACACATATGGGGAAGTGCACCCATCGTGGACGTAGTATAGTGTTGGTAAGATACCGAGGTCGTTCAAGGACACAAGAGCTTTTAATACCGGTTTATCCTCAACGTCTAATCAAATCAAAAAGTGAGAAAAATATTTTTTTAAACTAAGAAAATAAAAACTAAATAAATGCTGAAAAATAAAAATAAAATAAAAACAGATAGACAAGATGAATCACTTGGATCCGACTCGTGTATTAGTATAACCTTTGATTATTTTCGCACTTTTGCACTTGTTTAAGAGATTATCTTAGTTATTGTAGTAGGCCCCTCTTTTGAAGGCGACGTTACCCTCAACCCAGTAGTTTGAGTCAACAAGGATACAATCCTAAAGGGTTGGATTATTGGAAGATAATGAATTAAGTTATTAATGCAAATTATGGTAGGCCCCGCTTTTGGCGGTGACGTTACCCTCGGCTAAGTAGTCTGAGTCAGCAGGGATACAGTCCTAAATAGCCGGGTTATAGTATTAATAGTAGTTAACTTATGAGGGGGTCAAAGAGTTTGGATCCCCGCCATCCAATACCTATGGGCATTGAAGGAGATCCTACTAAATTTGACCCAGGTCCCAAGCAGGACCTCTAAACGCTGAACAAGGGCAAGACCCTTACCAAACCGTTCCCTTAACCCCCGACCAGGTAGCCAACATACCTCCATATAGACCGTGGAGATATGAATGGTGAAAATCTTTTATTTTATATAGACAGTAAAATAATGCCAAGACACCACGGACAAACGATAAGGAAAGATCACCTTCAACATAAGCAACTAGTTATTAAAGTCTTTAATACAAAACCAAATAAAAAGTGCAAAAGATTAAAAATAAAAAGTATTATACTAAAAAGTCTTCACCAAGTGATGTAAGAGACTTAGGCAAACATGGCCTTGATTGTCAAGAACTCTTACTATCAATCTTGGATCCCGAGACGACTCACACACTCTACGATGGACAATGGATGATGGTGCTATGGTGGTGGTGGGTGGTGGATGAAGTGTGAGAGAGGTGGTGTGCCAAGGGATGATATGGAATGAAACCAAGCACTCCTATTTAGGCTGAACAGAAGGCTGGGCACGGCCCCGTGTCCGCTGGACACGCCCCCGTGCCCGTCTGACACTCTCTCTCCTCATTAATTGTAATTCGCAGTTACAATTAATGCGCCTGCTGTACTTTCACCACGCCCCCGTGCTCACTGGACACGACCCCGTGGTGGGCAATGGAAGCTTCTACAAGTTTGTCTTTTCTGCTGCTTCTTGGGCACGGCCCCATGCTGGCTGAGCACGGGGCGTGTTCAGGCTTCTGTTTTCTCTTCTTTGCTTTGGAGGATGCCGTTGAGGGTTCGGGCAGTCTACTTTTATTCCTTTTCTTGTATTTATGCTAGAATTAGTTGTCTTTTTGCTTCTTTTGTGAATTTGAGCTCATTTCATCCTGAAAATACAAAAGGAAGACAAAAACACTCTTTTTCCAACATTAGTACTTAAAAAGGGTTAGTTTTATGCCTTAATTGATGTGATTTATATGTTGCATTTTACACACATCAATGAGTCATCACATGAAAGGTTTCCAGCTGAGTATTCCAGGCGACCACGGCAAACTTCGAATGATGATGAAGCCGGTCCAAGCAATGCTGGTGAACATGATGATATTCAACAATCTGCAGAACATGAACAAGCTCCTGATAATCAGACGGCAGTCAACGATAATCAAGAATCTGATGATAGACCAATATTTGATCGTGGTGATTCAGATTCAGAGCAGATCCAGATTTCAAGTCAAACAAATCCAGTCGGTGAACATGATGTAAATCAAAATGTTACAAATTTGGAAGGCGAGGTAGATGTTCCAGGCGAAGTGATGCCAAGAACTCTTTCATACCATCCAGAAGAGCTAATCATTAGAGAATTACAATCAGGCGTTCGCACTAGACGTCAAATTGACCAAGGACTTACTTGTTATTATTCTACAGTTGCTCCTTTACAAACTGAGTTTTCACTAAGTTGTTTTATTCACAGATTGAACCGCGAACATATAAAGAGGCGCTAACTGAAGATTCTTGGGTCAATGCTATGCAAGAAGAGTTAAGTCAATTTGAGAAGTTGGGAGTGTGGAAGTTGGTAGACTTGCCTGATGGTCACAGGAAGATTAATACAAAATGGGTTTTTATATGCAAGAGAGACGACCGAGGGGTTGTTATTCGTAACAAAGCTTGACTCGTAGTCCAGGGTTTCAGTCAGCAGGAGGGTATAGATTTCTGATATTCGCTAATTTACACATATTTTAGTCCCCCGTTTTACCCCTATTTTATGCGTTTTCGGCCGTAAAACCGTCATTCGGATACTTAATTATCTACATTTTTGTTTGCAGGCCTAAAACAGCATACCGGACAAGATGATAGCAAAAACGAGGACTTTCCGGATAAAACGACGAAGCTGCGCAACTTCTGTTACAAAACTGACCTGGTCGTCTGGAACGGTCGTGCGACCTGATGCACGACCGTGCATATCCGACAAACCAAGAAAGGCCCGGCAGTGAACGATGGTGCAACTCCGCGTGCAAGGCATTGAAGGCCAACCCGGGAACGCACGGTCGTTCCACATCTTGCACCCCGTATGGATCCGACGAACCAACAAGACCTCGGAACTGAACGACCAAAGGACCAGGCGTGCAACCAGACCTCGGAAAGGAACGGCCGTGCCAATTGAAGAACGGCCGTGCGTGTCCGAAGACCAGTCAACGATCTGTGACGTCACGCAGTATGGTGGACCACCACCAATAATTACTTAAAGTGCACGGTCGTGCGATCGGAGAACGACCGTGCGACATCGAAAAAGCATAAAAACAGAACAGAACCATTTTATTAGTAACTCTGGAATTTTGGAGAGCTTTGCAGGCGATTTTGAGGCTCCGAAGGCTTCTGCTTTCACTCGGATTCAAGCCACATTGCCCGGTTTTGCTCATTTACTATCCGGATTCTTAATCTTGTGCTTGTTTATGGTTTGGATTTCTAATCTTTCCAGAATTTTGTTAATGTTTCAAGCATTTAGATTAATATTTATGTATTATTGTAGCCTTAGGGCAAAAACACAACAATCCCTTGCTTGATTATAGCCATTAGTATGTTAATCTTTGTTTGTAATGACATTTTGAAGTGTTTTCTATGATTATCTTTGATGATTAGTTTGCAACCTTGTTATTGATATTGATTTCTTGATTATAAGTAATTGTGTTGGATGATTGGTGCTTGGTTAGGTAAGATAGTTGAAAAATGAAGCTTATTTAATCATGTATTAGTAAACTTTTAATTTGGTTAACTAGCTTAACTTGGTTAAAATGTGGGCACCATGATACTCTAACGGGTTAGTGGTTTAATAAAATGTAATTATTGTTAATCAGGAAAGCTTGCCCTCACGGAAGGACTCTAACGGGTTAGATGGCATTGTTATGAATTCTTGCCATGATTTGTTAGCTTAGTTAGTAGTTTCGGCCAAAATTGCTATCTTGGTGAATTTATGTACAAGATTTGTAAAATGAACTCGGTTGTGATTTAATCTAGTTTATGCTTGTCTCGGTGGTTGCATTGTGTTTATCGGTGTTGCTTTCCTTGATTAAGTGAGGTTAGAAAACTCCTAACGGATGACTAACTTATTTTTAGGAGATTTTTATAGACATTTATCAATTGCACGTTAAAGAACAATTTTAGGTGGTTAAAGTGTGTTTATCATTTTAACTTTCCGAATGATTGTCATGTTAGGATTCCCGAAAGGGATACTAATTGTCTCAAAATGGAAAATTGACCGAATGCTTCTAGTGCCAAAACCGACTTAGTTGACATGCTTTGGTTGTGTATTAAGCAAGGCTATTTATATATAATTTACTATGTTTTATAAGTATTTGTTTATGCTTACTTTAGTGTAGTTAAAACCGAAACAACTTATGTTTTTTACCGGTAATTTAATGACATAGGTCTAGTACTAATTCTCCGCCCATTTCCGTGGATCGATACTTGGTTCTTACCGATACTTTACTACATATATGACGGGGTACACTTGCCTCTTTCGTATGTGTTTTGATGTAAAAGTAATAATCACTTTTATAAATTTAAAACCAATTAGTGTGTAATTTCATTGTAAAAATATGTACAGTCGCGCACGTACCAATTTCACCGAAGTGTATGCTCCCGTTGCTAGACTTGAGGCGATTAGAATCTTCTTAGCATTTGCGTCGTGGAAGGGATTTAAAGTCTTTCAGTTAGATGTTAAATCGACTTTTCTCTATGGGAAGGTAAAAGAGGAGGTATATGTCGGACAGCCACCGGGCTTCACCGACCCAATCCACAAAGACAAGGTTTATTTTCTGGATAAAGCGCTGTATGGTTTATACCAGGCTCCGAGAGCTTGGTACGAGACATTGTCTCAACACCTGCTTGCCAACAGCTTCATCCGTGGAAAAGTGGATGCCATTCTTTTCACCAAGCTAGTCGATGGTCATCTTCTGATAGTTCAGATATATGTGGACGACATCATTTGTGGGTCAACAAATGAAAATCTGTGCAAATATTTTGAAAGAGTTATGAAGCAAAAGTTTGAAATGTCATCAATGGGTGAGATGAAATTCTTTTTGGGTCTTCAGGTTGAACAACTACCCAAAGGAATTTTCATACATCAGACGAAGTACGTTCATGATATCTTAGAGAAATTTGGGATGTCAGGATCTACTCCAGCCTCCACCCCGTTAGCAACAAACCATGGGATAAACCCTGATCTCACCGGAGAGAAGGTAGATGAAACGCTGTATCGTTCCATGATCGGTTCGCTAATGTATTTGACAGCTTCAAGACCCGATATCATGTATCCTACCTGCCTCGTAGCAAGAGTTCAATCTAATCCAAGAGCTTTGCATCTGGTGATTGTGAAACGGATATTACGCTACCTGAAAGAAACTCCATCACTGAGGTTGTGGTATCCAAAAGAAGGCGATTTCACGCTCGAAGGTTATTCCGATTCCGATTTCGGATGCTGCAAAGTTAACGCTAAATCAACAACGTCGGGTTGTCAGTTTTTCGGACCACGATTGGTCACCTGGCAATGTAAGAAGCAGACCTCTGTAGCTCTGTCCACATGTGAAGCTGAATATGTATCTGCTAGCAGTTGCTCTTCTCAAATCTTGTGGATCCAGCAACAGATGCGCGACTACGGTTTGCAATTTCTTACTACCCCTATCTTTGTTGATAATGAGGCAGGGATAAACATTACAAAAAATCATGTTCATCACGCTAAAACGAAACATATAGAGATTCGTCATCACTTCATCTGAGATTGTTTCGAGAAGAAGTTGATACGAATTGAGAAAATCTACACTGACAAGCAAAAAGCTGATTTACATACCAAAGCTTTTGATAAAACACATTTTAAATATCTTTTAAAACTTAACGGTATGAAGCTTTTATCGGTGTCGGAGGAAATTCTTGGCGTTGATGAGGGAAATACTGTTGAAGATACTGAAAAGCAATCTGCAATGGTTTGTCGATTTTTTACTTGTTTTAGTATTTAGGGGGAGTTAGGTTATTTTCAGAAAATACAAAAACAGTAAAAAAAATTCAAAAATACAAAAACATGAGATATTTCAAAATTCAAAAACAATAGAAAACTGAAAAAGAGCTTGTGTAAAAAGGGAAAATGATAGTACATCGGCTAGACAGTTACAGTATGCTAAAGAATTGTAATGTTTAAAATGAGTTAAACAGTCTCGTTGATGATGTGCCGATAGGTTTTTACACACTTAGTAGGTTTGTTTGGGAAATAAACCTAAAATCATCACTTGCTTATTTCGTGGGGAACATTTCTCGGATATATAGGTAACCCCTGAAATTCTGTTTGAAAGACGCTATTTCTGACATACTAGGTCTTTGTACGTGATGATATCTGGGGTATTACACCAGGACTTCTGATTTTGCGGAAGCAATAGCCTAGTCCTCGTATAATGCTTTACACAGCTTTGTACTTAAAAGCTCACCCTCAGCATAAAAAATGATGAAACATTGCAAAATGCTAATCATGTGCTGTTGAAATAAAAGATTCCCAAAGGGAACACACCAAAAGACGAGCCATCATCTCTCTGTGCGAACGGAAGTTCCAACCTGAGCTCTCACGGTCTCGCATTCACCCTAATACAGATATCATTAGTGTGCATTCACCTGTAAGTCTGAATATAGTTGTCTGGATACGGGAGTATATTCTGAGATGGTACACGCGTATAAGCTAAGTCTCTAAAACACTAAATTCGTATCCTGAACAGATTGAAATTTGTGTGAAAATTTAAAATGGATCAGTATATCGACAATCTAAGCGAATTGTTTAATTTTGAGTATGAAATTAAAGCTTAACGGTACTCGTAGCTTGGCTGATAGCTGATATGATTCCCTAACACGCTCACCAAAAATATGTTTGTAAATAGTTTTCATTTACTGCATTTTATTTTTGTTTCTCATTCAAAAAGCTCAAAAAGATGTTATTGCTTTCTAGTTTAGAACTTTATTCAAAATCCAAAAAGATTTTTCATTTCTGCTTTATTTTCCGACAAACCAAAGTGGAAAGTTGATCTTCAGATTCGCAGTCATGAGCAAATGCAGGAAGTGTTCTTAGCTGGATGATGAGTTTGGAGCTAACTATGATTGAACCTGAAAAATTAAAGTCAACACAAGTTCATTAAGTTGAAACTTGTAATTTTCAAAAAATGTTGAACAAAATCAGTTTTATTTTGTCTCGAATCAACCAAGGTCATTAAGTTGGACTTGGTAGATAAATTGAGTATTCAGGGTCATTAACTTGGACCTGAAGACTTAAGTGGATTTCTAAAATTGATAGTAAATGATGTTAAAGGTTATCAGATTTTAATGTTATATCTTTGAGAAACAGGTTACTGGTTTGAAAGAGTGATAGCAGTAAAGTGAAATCCCCATGGCAAAGAGAATGTCAAGATTGAACGAGAATTTTGAGTCCCAGCATATCGAGAGGGGGAGTCTACATTCTGGATCAACATTCAAAGGGGAGATTGAAGATAGAAGTTTGAAGGATGCTTTACAGTGTCAGACAAATTAGAGCAGAGAGAACGATAGAACAAGACTAAAGACTGAAGATTTGATGCTAAAGACCTCGTCAACATCCAAGGGGGAGTCTGTTGGTGCATAAATGTCTGTTAACTTCGTCTTTATAGAGTCTTGTGTCTAGATAGGATAGAATGGTGCTTGGTACGTCGAAAAACAGGTTTTACATGTTTTAGGGTAATTTCACACGAAATTAGCTTTCTGCTATTTCACACGAAATTACATTCCCTATAAATACCATGTGGACCAAGTCACTTGTAACTTTTCCAATTCAGAGCCGAGGTGCTGCCGATTTGTTAAACGATATGTAAAAGCTCAGAATTGATTAATAAGAAGATAATTAGGGGAATTCAGGCTGTATTACGTTGATATCATTGATTCCGCCTTTGATATTGATGAAAAACTCTTCTGATTGACTCGTTAGGGTCATACGACGATCCAACAGTTTTTATGGTTTTACAGGTAGAACACGTAATATGGCGAAATTAGAGAGTTTAGTGATGAAACGGGACAAGTACGGAGGATTATTAGAAAGATATCAAGTTAAACGGGAGTTGTTTGGGTGAGGAGATAATTCAACTGTGCGAAATATGTGCTGAAATAAAGTTTAGGGAGCTGAAAGTAATTATGTGAAAGTCGATACACAGCTTGTGTGTGTGAGAATTATGAAACACTGAAGTTCAAGGGGTGATTGGTCATTAAACGATGGTTAAAATGCATCTATGGAGGAGCTTATATGTTGCAACGTAAGCTATGGTGACTATACCATAGCCTATGGTTCATTAAGGTTGAGAAACAAAAAGAAACAGAAAATCGAAACCACAACTTACGGTTTTAAACCGTAAGCTACGGTGGAGAATACAAGGCAGCGCACACTTGTTGATGTGGAAAGGAAGTTAATGGGTTTTAAAACCCATATGAGGGCATGCACATGTGATGTGTTGTAGAGGTATTCAGTAAATGAGCATCATTACATGCCGCTGTGATCACGTGAGGGAGACTTTGGAGGATTGGTTTTTGGCGGCACACCTAGGACTTAGGGCATGACATGTTAGCAGCTTTGGTGACTTTGAAAGGAATATTAGAAAGGGAGACAAAAGTCAACAACAACATCATCACTTGATAAGTTTGTTGGCTGGACATATATACACGCATACACTTAGGCCGAGATATGCACATGTGTTTTTGAGGGTGTTGACTTTGATAACTGAAAAGGATCATCACATCAAATAGAAGGAAGTGGCAGCGACATCATCATCATGCATTGACCGGACTTTTGGAGGCCATGTTCACGTGAGTTTGGGAGTGGAGAAAAGGAATTTTTAACATTATTATTATTGCCCATCAATCTACGTATGCAGCCATAAGGGGCAATATTGGAAGTTGTGGTGCATTATTATAATATAACTCATAGATCATTATTCTTTAAGAGTGGGCCGAGATCATCACATGTGGGCCAATTTGAAGGGGTCTTGGACTCGACGGCTGACTATTGTTTGGAGGGTTTGGTTTTTCTGGCGGCAAGATAAAAAGGAAAAATAATAAAAACAGAAAAGGGGGAGTCGGCTACATCACATGGGGGCAACCGTCTATCGATCCTGCGAAGATCAACCAACCACCATGAGCGGCTAGTCTTTTTAGTGGTTTCCTCTGGATGGATGGTTTTTGTAAGTTAATTGATACTATGTGTTTGCTACAATCGTTTTAACTAGGTGATCTAAGCATTCGATGCTTTTCACCTTTGTTTTGATTCGTTGATTGTAAACAAACATTTATTTAAACCTTAATTTCGAAGCATTCAGTTCCCGAGAGTTCTAGTAATTGGGATATATCTGACATGGGGTTAGGGTTTGTAATTGTAATTGATAATTATTCGATAACCTCTCGTTATGTATTGACCGGGGTACTTAGTCGTTGGTTATCACAATTAGTTAATCAAGTTTAACACCTATGTCTATGTAGGTTACGATTAAACACATAGTTGAAGCTAACTGTAAAACCTGAAATCTGGAGGAGCCATCTTCTCTCCTATTGATTCAATTCTCAATTTTTATTCGTTAATTTAGATAATTCTTATAATCAATCAAACCGATTTTCCACTTCAGTAGTAGTTAATTAATACTTTTCGTTACGACACTTTCCACAATCCTCCTCTGGTTCGATATCCAACTTACCCTATCTACTGATTTAGTTGGTTTTTGCATGTCCATAACAACAGACATCACCAACCCAAGTGGATGGGCCACGTACTGTTGGTAGAAGATTGGGTTGGCAATTTTGACAACCTTTTAAAGGGTTAACTTTGATAAATAAATAAAACTTTAACTTTTGGCTATCTTTGTGTTGTTCATCTTGTGTACACTTACTTGTCAATTGTCATTGCATAGTTTTAGAATTTACAAGTTATTGATAAAAGTATTAAAGAATAAATTACAAAGTTCGTCCTTTATGTATGTCATTTATTACAAAGTATGTCCTTTATCTTTAATAAGCTCAGAAAACATACTTAATGTTTGCAAACCCTTGCGTGTTATGTCCTTTAGCCCTAACTGAGTTAGTTTTTATAGTTAAATCTGACTAGGTGGATCCTACATAAGGGTATTTTAGACATTTTACCCTAAATAAATAATTATGTTTAAAAAAATATATTATATATACATCAATGACCAGAACTCTCCTTCATCCTCTCTCTCTACCTCTCTCACACATACACACCCAGTACCATCTACACACCATCACCTCCACACCTCCACTGTCACCACCGCACCTCCACCACCGTCAACACCGCCACCACCATACCTCCATCATCAGCACTGAACTTCCACCACCGCACCTCCACTCCTGCTGCACAACCTCCACCACCGCACCTCCACCGCCGTCGTCGGAGATCTAGATGCGCCGTCAAACCACCACTCTCTCGTATCCTCCACCGTTCTTCCAGATCCACCACCTACCTCTCCGACCACCACCCCCTTCAATCATCTCATCTGCATCCACATATTCGCTCAACACACCACCTTTTCTCCACCTAATCATGGTCGGTGCTGCTTTAGATATGCCACTCAACGATCTAATCAAGAACAACAAGAAGTCCGGCGACAGCGGCGGCCGCGACCGTGGTCCGGCATCTGGACCGGGACCTGCACATCGCTTCAACAACCACGATTTTAACAGATCTACTCCGTATGGCACAACTAAGGTTGATTAGTTAGTTTGATCGGGTTGATTTAATGGTTGAATTTGGTGGAATGTTGTAGATGTTTGTAAAGGTTTTGTGCATCTGATTTAGGCACCGGATACTGCTCCTGCTGCTTGGAATCATGATATGTTAGGTGGTGTGGATCTGAGTTTTGGACCTGGTGGCAGGGCTTCTAGAATTGAAACCGGAACGAGGCTTTTATGTGTCCAATTTGGATTGTGGAGTTTTTAATGAGGATATTAAGGTATTTGTTATTCTGTGTAGTTGGGGATGCGGGTGGTGCGGTGGGAGAGATGGGTGGCGGTGGCAAGTGGTGGTGGTGGGGTGGTTGCAGTGGTGGATAGTTAGAGTGAGAAAGAGTGTAGAGCTACAGAGAGAGATTGTATCTGTGTGTTTGTATATATATATATATATATAATATAAATAAAATTCTTTTATATTATTTTTTATAATTGTTTATTTTAGTAGTTAGAGTAAAATGTCTAAAATACCCTCATGTAGGATCCACCTGGTCAGATTTAACTATAAAAACTAACTCAGTTATGGCTAAAGGACATAACACGCAAGGGTTTGCAAACATTAAGTATGTTTTCTGAGCTTATTAAAGATAAAGGACATACTTTGTAATAAATAACATACATAAAGGACGAACTTTGTAATTTACTCAGTATTAAATGTATATCAAAATCAGTTTATATCAAAGAGCTCAGGATATGATTAAGGATCACGTATACTCTAAACAAAAAGTTTGAAAAGTGAAATGATTTAGGATCATATATCCTGTTGTTAAAGAATAAGGGTATAAATGAAAAACCAAGAATAAAGTTAAAGTAAATAAGGATCATACCAGAGAATCCAAGTTAGGATCCTATATCCTTAACACTTACAACTGTGACAATCAAAAGATAAAATCTTGTAGAAAGTTAGGATCCAGGATCCTTAACTGTTTAGCTTTGGAAACCTGCAATATAATATAACTTGGGACTAAGCTAATTGTAAAAGAAGATGTTAGTATCTGGGGACAAGCCCAATAATCTGGGGACAAGCCCAACAATCTAGGGACAAGCCCAATATGCTGGGGACAAGCCCAATACTCTAGGGACAAGCCCAAAAACTGGGGACAAGCCCAAATGCTGCGGACAAGCCCAAAGGATCTTGTGTAAACTGGAGTATGGCTGTCACACCCTGACTTTTGCGGAAGCGTGATTATGTGTGACTTGCTTAATATCATTGCATTCAACCATAACAAACAACTATATGATAAAACCAAAGATGATCATCCACTAGAATAGTTTAAAACATCACAAACATCATTGTCTTAAAATATAGACTTCAAATCCAAATTACAAACCATATGGATTGTTTAGAGTTCCATAAGGACTCGACAAAAGACTTTAAATAAAACCAGGTTTTGAAAGATGTGTCTCATCTAGGATAAGACACATTATCTAAACCCTTAGACTATGGATGACATCTTTTATTCTCAACATAACTTGAAACATCCAAACTCCCGCCAGATCCACATTTAATTCCCTGAAATACATGTAGTTTGAAAACATCAACAAAAGTTGAGCGAGTTCATGTGTTTGTGAGTGTGCACGAATAAACCTTTGAAATCATTGAAAGTATGTATGTATGTTTGTAAATCCTGGTATGAAAGCAACAAGGAAAACATATCATTAATGGATTGCAAGGCCATTAATATGTGTGACGTGATGCAGGAAGGCTCAAACCTAGCAAATTTGTCTCCGGCAATAAGACATAGTCACCTTATGGGCCACCCTGGTCCACATGGGTATGGGCTCGCTACACCCAAATAGATCTATCACTCATGTCCTCGGTCCTACAATAAGGATTAATGGTCTTAAGCGTTATGCCCACCACTCACATGATCTAGCAATACCCTTTCTTAGCTAACCATACCACATATAAACGTTTGTAAACAGTTTGTAACATGTACTTCACCCCCCGAAGTTATAAACCGAAAACAGTTAAAAGAAAAGGGGGACATGAACTCACTGTCTTGAGTTCTTCGTAATCACAGTAACTCAAAGCTTCTCCGGTGTACACGACTACCAACAACGTACTATGATCTATTAGACGAGCGGGTCGTGCCTTGACTTAGTATTAATTAGTGTCTTTGAGTTACGTTTCTTTGCGTCTTTAATATTATTCCAAGTTATATAACTATTTGTTAAAATAATAAATATTTTAACTCAAATTATATTTATTAAATTTTGGAATAATAGTTAAAATAATATATTTTAACTTGTTACTTTTCATGTGTTCATACATGTATATCCTTCGCAAAGATGGGTGTATTCATATTCATATACTTGTATATTTTTGCCATGTATTGGTGTCGTATTCCGTATTCCGGTGTGTATTTATACGTACGAAAATACGTATTTCTTGTAATTGTTAAGTATTCTTATACTTAATTTTGTATAAATTTTTTCGGAATAATATCTTTAATAGAAATTCATCAATATATATTTCCAACATATATATTTTAAGAAATATTACTTAGAAAAATTATTTATAATTTTCCCTCGGCAAAAATATTTGTATTTTCATATAAGTTCCTAAAATAATATATTTTCAAGTCTAACTTGGAAAATATATAAATTTGTTTTTCTCCAAAAATAATATATTTCATGTTTATTTGAGAAAATATATATTTCTTCCAAAAATAATATATCTTCAAATAATTCCAAGAATATTTTCTCTTTGTCAAAACTAATATATATATTGTAATAATTGTAAAAATCATATTTTTGTTCTCTTGGTGTCTAAAATATTATTTACCAAAAATATACTTGTGAATCAATTTTCCAGAATATTTTTGTGAGTTATATTCCTTTGTTCGGTTTCACCAATATTTTTTGTATTCTTTGTATATATATTCCTCGGAATTTTAGTAATATTTTGGATTGTAATTTTTGGTATTTTGATGAGTTATATCATTTCAAGTCCTAAAATAATATAACTAATATACATAATATACAAATAATCACACACATGGTGACTTCTAAATATATATTTTCCTAAATACATATTTAGTCACTTTTATTTATAAAAACCAACATCCAATATTTATAATTTTGTAACAAAATTTATGGCAAACTTTACATGAAAACTTATGGTTTAAAATTACACTTGTAAATATTTGTTTAGAAATATATTTCTAAGTGTTTAATTTTTAGAAAAAAATTGCCGTAGTTTCCCCTAAAAATGGAGGTTTCCATACCTTGAAGGTATATCATTTTCTTTGTAAATCAACACAATCAACATCAATCAATAATAACCAATCTACACTTACCAATTTTGCCAAAAACAAGCATAAACTACCACTCCGTGAACTTGAAAATTTACAAAAATTTGTAGTAACTTACTAGTGTATTTAGTAAGCCTAGTTACCCTTTAAAGTGTGGTTGATTCTTTAAAAACATTATTTTTTAAAAAAATAGATCTTTACAACTTGTGATCACATTTTCTAAAAATGTTTCTTCTTGGATTTTTCTTGTTACACATGTGCTTCTACACTTTATTAACCACAAAAAATGAGGTTTATTTATTTAAGAACCAAGATTAAGTAAAACTTGTATTTTTAACTTGGTTTCTTGAAAAATCATTCTTGAAATCTTAGATTTACAAGACTTACAACTCACTTTAATCATCATTTTACAAGAAAACAATATATTCTTTCAAGTTCATGTCTTTCATGAGGATGATTTATTAATCTCTAACATTTTCATCCTCTCATCTTGCTAGATTATGTTTTTAATGATGATCTAGCAAGATCATATGATGATCTACATCATTTACATAAGAAATCAACAATCAACAAGTAAATCAACACATAAACAACATAGTTTCTTCATGATTTAAGCTTATGTTCAAGTTTCATTCTCTTGATTCTTAGTGTTCTTCAAGTTTATCATCATGTATCATTCTTTAACCACTTAAATAAGATGTAAAATGGAAAGATTATTGTTCTTACTACTATCTCAAGGCTAGGGATGATCAAGAGAAGAAAAGAGGAGGATAAAAGCAAATGGTGAAGGTCCTTGAATTTCCGAAAGCTCCTAGCTTCCTTATGCACCTTCTAACACCCTTGAGTATGCTTGGAATTGGATGAAGTTGATTGAATGATGGTGATGATGGTGGGGTTGTTCTCGGCCGTGAACAAGCAAGAGGATAGGGAGAGAAGTGTGTGTGTTGGTGTGTGAAAGATATGAAGCTTATGTCTTGAAGTGTTTACTTATAATCCATATCAAGGGTTTTTCCAATGGTTTATATGTTTAGGAAAGCAAAAACATGATCTATTAGAATATTAAAACAAATCAAAAGGTGGGGGCCATGTTGGCCGTTCCATAGGTGGGGGGGGGGTATAGGTGTAGTTTAAACCAATAGTTAGTTACTTAGTTAAACTTCAAGTGTATAGTTAGATGTTTAGTTACTAGATATTTATATAGTGTGTTATGATGTTTGGGGACCATAACTAGCTTGGTAATGTTGAAACAATGCTTCTAGTGAAAATTTGGTGTTTCAGGTAGTGTCCGGTTGTTCGGTTGGTTACCGGTTCGTTAAGGTGCTAAACTATGCAGTTTAGTGTGCTTTATTTGCCCTTTTGTGACAGTTTTAATTCCCGACACTTAGGAAGGCATTTAGGACCATTTAACCATATTTCTGCATGATATAAGTGTGTTTAAATGCTGAATTTGCTGATTTTCTGCAGAATTCTTCAGTTTATGTGAGTTTTAGGCACTTTCCGGCACTTAAACTATCACTAGGAAGACAGTTTTGGGATCCTTACTTTCCTACACACTATACTAGTGTAATACTTGGTTTCTGGCCCATTCTATGTCTCATTACAATTTCTGTCTATTTACTGAATTCCATCAGCAGCATATTTCTGATTTATCTGATAACTGTGCTAAATGTGTTTCGTGCATCATTTAAGTCAATAAAGTTCTCATGCAATATTGATATGACATTAAGCAATATGTAATGCACATGTATGTATATGGAGTCAGAAAGAAATTCAAGTCATTAATTGTAATTCAGCACAGTCATTAAGCACTAATCAGGGTTTAATAGTTGCACGGATACCTGGAATTTTGACAGTTGTCACATTCTCCCCCTGTTAAGAAAATTTCGTCCCGAAATTTTAAGCCTTACTACTAGCTGCAGGGGTGTTGGGGAACAAATGCGGGTATTTAGCTTTCATACAGTCTTCACGCTCCCAAGTAAACTCTGGGCTGTGATGCACGTTCCATCGAACCTTGACAAGTTTAACACTACTCCTCCGAGTCTTGTTAACTTTCCAACTAGTAACCTCAACGGGTTCTTCGGTAAAGTGGAGTGTGTCGTCAATGTGAACTTCATCAGCAGGAATGACCACTGTTTCTTGAGTTGGACTCTTCTTCAGATTAGATACATGAAATGTATCATGAACACCATTGAGTTCATCTGGTAGCTCCAACTTGTATGCTACAGAACCAACCCTTTGCAAAATTTTAAACGGTCCGATAAATCGTGGGTTTAACTTATCATGCTTCCCAAAGCGTGCCACACCTTTCCAAGGTGAAACTTTTAACAAAACCATATCACCCACTTCAAATTCCAAGGGTTTTCGTCTTTGGTCCGCATAGCTCTTTTCACGACCACGAGCCGCCTTGACGCGCTCTCGGATCTGTATGATCTTATCAGTTGTCTCTTGGACCAGTTCGGGACTAACCAGTTGTCTATCGCCTGCATCTGCCCAACATAACGACGATTGACACTTGCGTCCGTAGAGAGCCTCGAACGGTGCGGCTTGAATGCTTGTATGGTAGCTGTTGTTATAGGAAAACTCAACCAAAGGTAGGTGAGTGTCCCAACTGCCACCCAAGTCCATTACGCAAGCATGTAGCATATCTTCTAGTGTCTGAATGGTTCTCTCACTTTGACCGTCCGTCTGTTGATGAAAAGCGGTACTCAGATTCAACTGAGAACCAAAAGCTTCTTGAAAGGATTGCCAAATCCTTGACACAAATCTTCCGTCTCTATCTGATATAATCGAGATAGGCAATCCATGACGTGCGACTATCTCCCTTAGGTATAGCTCAACTAGCTTACCTGTGTTGTCCTTCTCTCTGATTGGCAAAAAGTGTGCAGACTTTGTCAAACGGTCCACGATTACCCAAATCATGTCATAACCTCTAGGAGTCTTCAGAAACTTCGTTATGAAATCCATTGAGATCTGTTCCCATTTCCACATGGGTATCTCAGGTTGCTGCAGAAGACCTGAAGGCTTCTAATACTCGGCCTTTACCTTGGCACAAGTCAAACACTTTCCAACATAAGTAGCCACATTGCCCTTAAGTCTTGGTCACCAGTAATAATCCATCAAATCTTGGTACATCTTGTCCGATCCTGGGTGGATCGAGTACCTTGATTTTTAAGCTTCATCAAAAATAACATCTCTAAGACCACCAAAGAGTGGAACCCAAATTCGTCCCATAAGATACAAGGTTCCTCCCTTGTTGGGTACCAACTTGTTCTCCATCCCACAGAGATATTCAGCCTTTAAGTTTTCTTTCTTAAGGGCTTTTCTCTGTGCAGCACGAATACGCAACGAGAGGTCTGTTTGAACAATCATCTCCAAGCCCTAACCCTTATGGGCTTGATCCTTTCTTTTCGACTTAAGGCGTCTGCCACCACATTCGCCTTTCTCAAATGATATTTGATTTCGTAATCATAATCATTTAACAACTCAACCCAATGTCGCTATCTCATATTAAGCTCTTTCTAATCGAATATGTGCTGAAGGCTCTTATGATCTGTAAAGATAGTACAACGTGTACCATATAGATAATGCCGCCAAATCTTCAAAGCAAACACCACTGCGCCTAACTCCAAATCATGTGTGGTGTAATTCTTCTCATGAACCTTCAATTGGCGCGAAGCATAAGCGATAACCTTCTGTCGCTGCATTAGAACACAGCCCAATCCCTGACGCGAGGCGTCACAGTATACCACAAAGTCGTTGGTGCCTTCGGGTAGGGATAAAGTAGGTGCACCGCAAAGCTTATTCTTTAGCAGCTGAAAGGCTTCTTCTTGTTTATCTTCCCATTCAGACTTCTTATCCTTTTGAGTAAGGGAGGTCAGCGGTTGAGCAATTTTTGAAAAATCCTCAATGAATCGGCGATAATACCCTGCTAAGCCCAAAAACTGTCGGATCTCGGTTGGCGTCTTTGGAGTTTCCCAATTCTTAATCGCCTCGATCTTGGTGGGATCCACATGAATTCCATTTTCATTCACCACGTGACCGAGGAACTGTACCTCACGCAACCAAAACTCACACTTCGAGAACTTAGCATACAGTTTCTCCTTCTTGAGCAGCTCTAAGATGGCTCTAAGGTGTTGCTCATGCTCTTCCTTCATCCACGAATAAATCAGAATATCATCGATAAATACAATCACGAATTTATCGAGATATAAGTTTGCAAACTCGATTCATCAAATCCGTGAATACTGCTGGCGCGTTTGTAAACATCACTAGAAACTCATAATGTCCATAACGAGTTCTAAAGGCAGTCTTTGGAATACTCTCTTCTTGTATTCGCAGCTGGTGATAACCTGATTGAAGATTGATCTTGGAGTGTAACTCGAACCCTGAAGTTAATCGAACAGATCATCAATCCTCGGCAAAGGATACCGATTCTTGATGGTTAACTTGTTCAGTTCTCGGTAGTCAATGCACATACGAAAACTACCGTCCTTCTTTTGACAAATAGGACCGGAGCTCCCCAAGGCAAGAAGCTTGGTCTAGTGAATCCCTTGTCCAATAGCTCCTGAAGCTGCGTCGACAACTCTTGCATCTCTGAAGGCGCAAGTCGATAAGGTGCCTTGGCTACAGGCGCAACACCTGGAACCAAGTCAATATGGAATTCGACTTGTCCTTGGGGCGGTAATCCTGGCAAGTCTTCGGGGAAGACTTCAGGATATTCCCTCACTACAGGGATATCTTCGAGCTTCGGTTCTTCGGCCTCTTTATCAACAACGTGAGTCAAGAAGGCAACACATCCTTTCCGCAAAAACTTTTGGGCCTTCAAACAACCGATAATTCGTAGAGGTGTACCATACTTCTCCCCATGAATCACGATCGTCTCTTCGTTCGCCATCAGGATGTGGATAATCTTCTCATGACATACGATCTCAGCTCGGTTACTCGACAACCAATCCATTCCAATCACTATATCGAAACTTCCCAATTCAACTGGCAGCAGATCAAGCGTAAACTCACGCTCTCCAAGCTCTATCACACAACCTCTAATTACTTCACTAGCTTCTACTAGCTTCCCATTAGCTAGTTCTATCGAATATGGGATATCTAACTTACTTGCAACTAACCCAAGTATATCCTTAAACTCTAGAGATACGAAGCTATAGTCGACACCAGTATCAAATAGCACAGACGCAAAAAAGTTGATTGATAAGGAACGTACCAGTGACTACGTTCGGATCCTGGCGAGCTTCCCTAGCTCCAATGTTGAAGACTCTTCCCTGGGCTTGGTTGTTCTTCGGGCAATCCCGCTTGAAATGTCCTACATCACCACAGCTAAAGCAACCTTGTCCGTGACCATTTCCATTTCCATTTCCGCCCTGGTTGTTTTTTGCTCCACGGTTTCCGTTACCAGCTTGATTCCCGTTTCCATTCCAGTTTCCATTACCTCCCTGGTTATTTCTATTCCCATAACTGTTTCCATCACGGTTACCATTGTCGTTGCTATTTCCATTTCCTCTCTGACCACCATTCCCACGACCATTACCAACCCAGCACGTTTCCTTAGAATGACCATTCTTGCCGCAGGATTCACATTACCTAAACCTACACTGGCCGGCGTGATGAAACTGACACACATCACACTTGGGCAGGGTGCCCATGTATCCTTTCCCTTTGCCTTCAGCAGTAGCAGCACCAGTCTTTACTTCGGCTGGTGGATTAGTATCTCTACGCTTGTTAGTACCACTGTTGTTTCCTTGGGTACCCTTCTTGAAATTTGAGAACTTCCTTTTGTTCTCTCCAGACGACTCGACATGAGTCTCTTTCTTCTTCTGATCGGAGATTGAAAACTTGCCCAATCTGATTGCTTCTTCAGTCAGTGCCACACTCAAATCGATGGCTCCAATGATCGTCGGAGGCTTAGAAGTAGTCACCTTGCTCAGTATTTGGGGTGCCAATCCCCAAATGAAACGTTCAACACGCTTGAACTCTGGCTCTACCATGTAGGGGACAACACGAGACAAATCATGGAATCTCTGCACATACTCAGCTATCTTAGGACCATCCATTTTCAGATTCCAAAACTTGGTTTCTAACTTCTGAATTTCAGCCCTTGAATAGTACTTCTTACGCATCAGCTCTTTCAACTCATCCCACGTCATAGTATATGCTGCAGCCTCACCTAGAGTCTGAACCTGAAGGTTCCACCACGATAGGGCTCCATCTAGGAATAGTCTAGAAATTTAGGTAACTTGATGCTCCGACGCACACTTGCTCATTCGCAGCACAGAATCTGTCTTCTCAGCCCATCTTACGAAAGCTACAGCACCTCCAGCGCCATCAAAGTTCAGAGGCTTACAGTCCAGAAACTGCTTGTAAGTACAGCCTGTACAAGCAACATCATTAATAGCAACCATTAGTAAACGCACATGGAAATGTCCAAACGTATTGTAATGTGTCTTAGGTGACTTAAACATTACCGTGAGGTGGGTTATTCCCTAAGGTACCTCCGCTATGTTCAGAGCGTAGGGCCTCATGTTGTGCGATTGCTTGTGAAATTCGTTCTTGCAATTCTGCCTCTGTTGTGGGCAACTGAGTGTTTCTTCGAGGAGGCATCTTCTAAGAGAAGATTGTATAGGTTAGGTCTTATTTATATAATAAATAGTACGTATATATAATAGCATTTATCATGGCAAGCAATCAAGTAATTAACACAAGTATAGCATAAACAAGTAATCCACAATATGTTTAATGAGAACATGACGATTGAGCTTTCATTAATCATCGACCACAAAGTATTGTTACATGTTTTTCAAGTGTATCATATCAAAAGGATCACAGGGTCGCACTACCCTTGTCCAACCAGTCTATCAGTCTACAAAAGTCATACAATAAAAAGGTGGTCTCCAAAAGGCTTCACAAGCTAGGCTCAATAGTGGTGCTCTCATCAAAAGCAAAGCAACCTACATAAAACCAAAAACCAACTATGCTGATGGTGGTGGAGGAAAGTAAAGCAAGCTGCGCACATGCGCAAGCTCCTCCTCAAGCTCATAAACATGACGCAACAGATAACTAATTTGTTGCTCGACGGTAAGAAATCGAGCATCAAACTCTGGAAATGGAGTAAGAGATGCAGGAGGATGCGAAAATGGAGACGGTGATGAACGAGGGGGAACAAAAGCTGGCTGACAAGGACAGGGTAAAGGACGCGGTGTCATCTCAAGCTCCAAAATCCTACGACTCATGACCTCAAACTGAAGCTGAAGTGACAAGAGTAATTCATCCCGTGTATAACCAACAAAATCTGAGGGATGGTAGGGAACCGAAATCGGCATGGTGTACGGTGGCAACCATCTGAGTGGCTCATCAAGTGGTGAAGAAGTAAAAGGAGAAAAAGGTGTAGACTGGGGAATGTGTGGATAAGCTGCTGAAACATGAGGATCATGACTAGGCTGTTAGCCTGAAGTGCCTTCCCCTGGATGGGGTGCGGGTATGTCCTGCAAGAAAACGATAGGTAAATCAACACGATGGACATCAGACTCCACAGGGTGAAAAGGAGCAACACAGCGGGTGCGGGTGCAGGTGGAGGAATGAATGGCTCAATAACAGGAGGGTCAACGGGTGCAGGAACTGGATCAGGTATGAGGGGTGGAATGTCTGGTATGCCAAAAGGAATAGGGTCATGATCAGGTAAGGGCTCAGGATCAGCAGGGGCAGCATCGGGCTGATCGACAGTAACAAAGTCTAGCTCAAGATCCAGCTCGGGGTCGGGGTCGTGTGGAGGAGATGGTGCAGCTGACATGGCCGTGTCATCGTCAGAATTAGTGGCATAACGTCGTAATCCAACTGCCTGCAAGGCGGAAGACGTCACAGACTCAAAGGAATCTGAGACAGAGTGCAAGCTAGAGTCAGAGGAAATCTCAATAACAAGGATCTCGAGAAGTGGAATGGCAACAACGTCCTCATCTAGCTCTCCATCACCATGGGCATCATCAGGAGGACCATCAACAAACCGATCAACATCATCATCAAACAGATCATCAAAAGGCTAATCCTCAGGAGGGATGACCCCTAAAGGAACAGGAGCGAGGAATTGGTGCCACAATATGCTCACCATCGGGAGGCGCGATGATAAGATGATCGTGGACTGGAATGGGAACAACAAAAGGATCCTCGTCTGGAATACCATCAGCAAGCGGTAAGTCATCTCCAAAATCAGGCAATGCAAACGGCTGAAAGTCGTCATCGTCGTCTGATAGCATATCTGGGTCGCTCTCAGTATCTGAGGTAAAGATCTCTGGCTCTGTTGCGATCTCGTTATCGGACACAATAGCCATAGGGTCATCAGTATCGGACAATCCACTCTCGGATGAAGACATAGTGTCTGTAACAGAACAATCATAACATATGCACATATATTAACCACTATCATTTAGCATGCAATCAAAGACAGTGTATCATGAAATCATGTATCCTTCCTAGTCTCCCAGACTAAACCACCTAGTCTCCCAGACTAAACCACCTAGTCTTCCAAACTAAACCACAAAAGTAAACCTTGCAATCGTGTTTTGTGTCTTTTCTTTTGTAAAAATGTTTGATTCCCTGGATCTGGGCGTTTCGTGTATGCAATGAAAACATGTTGTGAAAATATTTTCGTGAGAGCCCTAATGATTGTAGTCTAGACTTGAGAAGGAATCCTAGTTCGCTACAATCGAAGCTCTGATACCAAACTGTCACACCCCGACTTTTGCGGAGGCGTGATTGTCACACCCGCTCATAGCGGAAGCGCGAGGCGTGATCTGATCGGTTCTCATTGCATAACAATATAAGTGAACATACTAAATGAATAAAAACAAGCTCCAATGCCATTGTCATAATCGTTTCAAAAGAACGCAACATATGTTAAATGTATTGGTTACAAACCATCAAATGAAAATAAGTTGTCATTGTTTTATACATCAAAATGTAAGTCTTAAAATGTCAAGGCTTTGACCACTATATCACTGCAAAGAGGCGGTATATAACGGGCAAGCCCTTCAAATGGTGGCATGGAGTCTTGATACTTGCTTTCCTAGACTGAAATGTCTGCATGGTCCACTAATTTCCTGAAATACATGTTAAGTTTGAAAACATCAACAAAAGTTGGCGAGTTCATGCAGTTTAGTTGTATGAGATGTATCTGTAAAATGTGAGTTGTATAAAATGTATCTGTAAAATGTGAGTTGTATAAAATGTATCTGTAAAATGTGAGTTGTATAAAATGTATCCGTAAAATGTGAGTTGTATAAAATGTATCCGTAAAATGTGAGTTGTATAAAATGTATCCATAAAATGTGAGTTGTATAAAATGTATCAGTATGTAATGATGTAGTATGTAAAGCGTCAATGAAATCGTTGATCATTAATGTTTCGCGAGGACATTAATATGTGTGACGAACTAGGAAGCAATCCAAACCTAGACGATTTCGTGTCGACTATTATCGACTGGGACACAAACGCACTCTTCTGTATGGGTCCACGACCAAGAGTGGGGCTCGCCAAAACCCGTTAGATCTAACCCTATGTACCTAGGTCCAAACTGGATTAATAGTGCTTAGATGTATGACCCTAATCGCACATGTTCTAAGGTGTTTTATTCCATGACTTAAGATACAATTTGAACATGTATTTTCCCCGATAGTTGTAAAGTTGTAAAGCATTTAAAATGAATAGGGGACATGAACTCACAGTATTGCGTCCGTGAATGGTACGTGTTTGTGATCTTACGCGTGGTCGTCTCGAACAATGTTGCGACCTACAAATGTTCTTATATTTGTTAGACACTTCGGTCTTTGTAAATGACTTGAGTACAAGTCTTCTGTCTTTAATGTGTGTAAGACTTGTATGTCTTTGTTGTTTTTTGAACTGTGTATTAGATGTATGATTTGTTAAACTGTTATATATATATATAGGACAATGCTAGACAGAAAACCCTCCTGAGGTAGAAAACTCTGGAAACCCAAATCTCCCCCCATTTTTACCCAACCTCCCGACATTTTTTTATGAAAAAAATAACACATGTAATATACATGTTTTAGAGTGTTTTGGGCCAAAAAAAAAAACAAAAAAGCGCCGAAGGGATTCTTTTAAAAAAAATAAACAAATTTCAGTGCCTAACATGTGTTAGGCAAAAAAGACAAAAATTGCTGAAATTTTTTTTTAAATTATTCCTTCGGCGCTTTTTTGATTTTTTTGGCCCAAAAGTCTTAAACATGTATATTACATGTGTTATTTTTTTCAAAAAAAAAATGTCGGGAGGTTGGGTTTTCTAGGGTTTTTTATATAGATAGGGTTTTCTATCTAGCCCTACCCTACATATATATATATCACCATATATATATATATATAATCTTGTATCTTGTGAGTTGTATCATCGGGTCTTGTCCTCTTGATTTCATGTCTTGTATGAATAAGTTGTATAATTGTATTTTTATCAATTATATATCATTGGGCCGAGCCCATGTCTTAATGTTATTGGGCCTAGCCCATGAATTTATGTTATTGGGCCATAATATTATTGGGCCTAAATGTTTATTGGTCCTTAGCCCATATGTTTTGATATTGGGCTTATCCCATGTATTCATGTTATTGGGCTTAGCCCAAGTATTTTGATAAGCCCATTTATGAAGATAAGCCCATTTATGAAGATAAGCCCATTTGTAAATATAAGCCCATTTATAAAAATAAGTCCATTTGTAAATATAAGCCTATTTATAAAAATAAGCCCATTTGTAAATATAAGCTCATTTATAAAAATAAGTCCATTTGTAAATATAAGCCCATTTATAAAAATAAGCCCATTTGTAAATATAAGCCCATTTATAAAACATCTTTCATTTTATAAAAATCACCATACATGGAGTTTTTAGTTAAATAGAATAAGATTCTAAAATTTCGACTTTTGTTAACGGTAATGTGTGTGTGTATATATATATATATATATATATATATATATATATATATATATATATATATATATATATAGGTAGAGGATCCTGTAAAAAGTGCTCGAAGTGTATTATAACACTATATATAATAGTATATAACACCATATAAACACTGTATAATAATATGTAACACCATATAATACCATATAACACTATGTAACACTATATAACATTATATAACAAATATAACACTATAGTTTGTCTGATAGCATGTCTATGATAGATGTATAATGTTATATTTGTTATATAATGTTATATAGCGTTATACAGTGTTATATGCTATTATATGGTGTTACATATTGTTATACGGTGTTTATATGGTGTTATATAGTATTATATATAGTGTTATAATACACTTCTCACACTTTAGGCCCTTTTTACACTATCCTTACCTTATATATATATATATATCGACATCGAAAGATCGCCTAAGCGTCATAGTAACTCCTTGGAATGGCGATATATTTATAGATTCGCCCGTCGTCCTATTTTACCATAAGTTGTGTCCGAAGGCTCGGAATGTCCGTAAGTTGTTTTTAAGGCGTATTTACATGTAGTCTTGTAAGACTTTAGTTGAAATGTCCATTGTGTTTATTTGTACCATTGTATTCAAGTTCCTAGTTATCATACATATAACTAATACAAACAAATAACACTTAGCACATAAGTTGCTAAGTTAACTACATATATATTTTCTCAAAAAAATATATATTTACATCAAATTTTGCTTTTATAAAAACTATTCTTTTAAAATCTTTTTAATCTAATAAAGATTTTGTCAAAAAGGGTAGTTTTTATAACACATGATTTTTAAGAAAAATGGCCATATTTCCTTTGAAATATATACTTAGCCATGTTTAATAAAACATATCTTTTTCTTATAAAAATCACCAACAATAATCTCATGTTATTCTTAATAAAAACATATGAGATTTATGTCAAAATCTCAACAAGATGAAACCAATAATATGTAGGGTTTTAGTATGATCATAACATAAGTTAACTAGTTCAAAATCTATGCTTTAATTATAGTTTTAACAAACTTTTTATAAAAACCCATCTTGTATGTTTCTTTTTATAACTTTGTAAAAGTTTTATTTTTAGTGAAAAACCTCTTATACTTTAACAAAATCAAAGATTATGATCATCCATCTAAATATTTATGTTTAACAAAAACCCTTAAACATTAACATGTATACTTGTTAGATTATGTTTGTAAACATCATCTAACAAGTTGTTCATATACTAATCATCAAAACTAGATCAAATATGCAAGTAATCATCCTTAAATCACAACATAAACACACTTTTATATCATGATTATTATTTTGCTTCTTTGTATTTTTCATATTATATTGTATGATTATTCATTTTATTATATGTTCTTAAACAAATAATGCTTAAATAAGTATGAAAAAGAGATTTTAGAAGCTTACTTCTAGCACTAATGGCTAGGGATGATCTTGATGATGATTAAGAAAAAAGAAAAAGTGTGGATCTTGGTGTTTGGAAGCTATGGAATGGATGGAATGGCTTGCTTCTTCTTGTTGTTGCTTTAGATCACCTTAAGTAACTTCAAGCTCCATTTTGGTCATCAAAGAGTGTTAAAAAGATGAATGATTTTGGTGGGTGTTCTTGGCTAGGATATGAAAGTTGAGAGAGTTTCTTAACTATGTGTAAAAGAAGGTGAAAAGTGAGATGAAATGCTTTAGTGATTATGGTAACTAATGTTCTAAGTCTTCCACCAAGTTCACCAACTTGTGCAAGTTGCAACACCTTAGTAATATCTAAGATATTTATGGGAACAATGGTAAAAAAAGTGGGTCCCACATGGGTTAGTTGCAACTTGTTTCCTTAGGTAAAAATGTTAGTTTTTGAGATGTTATGTTAGGAATACTTGTATGTTCAAGTGTTTAAGTGATTAGAGAGTATTAAGTGGCCATTACTAGACCATAATGATCCAATTAACACTAGATGGTCATTAAAAAACGATCCGATATTGTTTGGATATTCGTTTCGAATTGTTTCCATTAGACGTTATTTGAACGCTAAGTTGTGTAACTTGTGTGAATTGATGTAGTTATTGGTTCGGATGATACCCGAAGGTATCCTCATATGAATTCTATGTTAAACAGCATTTTAAAAAGCTGATTTCTGCAGAATTTCTACGGAAAAGTGTTGAAATTGTCGCTTTTAGTGCTTTTCGGGTAGTTTTTAGTGTTATCGGACTTCGGGAAGGTTTTAAACCAAACCCTTGCATTCCTAGTTAGGGTTTAATGTATATTAGATGTTGGACTTTCGTCTGAGTCCTAAAGATGTCGTTTAGATGGTTTCTGCGGATCCTGCGTTTTCGTTAGAATACTAGTTTACTAGGTGCTTTTCTAGTAGTTTCGATGCATTGTTTAAACTATTTCAAATGTATTCAATAAAAATGAATCATGTGCATCCTAAGTAGAATCATGTGCATCCTAAGGAAGTATTCCATGAGTATTCTAAGTGTATGTCACGAAATACATAGTTCGGGTGTTCAAAATGCATAAAAATGTAGCTAAAAATGAGTACTTTAAGTGTAAGAAAGTTACCGAAAAGTGGCAGTTGTCACAGTGATTATGTGTTACTTTCTTAATATCATTGCATTCAACCATAACAAACAACTATATGATAAAACCAAAGATGATCATCTATTAGAATAGTTTAAAACATCACAAACATCATTGTCTTAAAACATAGACTTCAAATCCGAATTACAAACCATACGAATTGTTTAGAGTTCCATAAGGACTCGACAAAAGACTTTAAATAAAACCAGGTTTTGAAAGATGTGTCTCATCTAGGATAAGACACATTATTCAAACCCTTAGACTACGGATGACATCTTTTATTCTCAACATAACTTGAAACATCCAACGCCCGCCAGATCCACATTTAATTCCCTGAAATACATATAGTTTGAAAACATCAACAAAAGTTGAGCGAGTTCATGTGTTTGTGAGTGTGCACGAATAAACCTTTGAAATCATTGAAAGTATGTATGTATGTTTGTAAATCCCGGTATGAAAGCAACAAGGAAAACAGATCATTAATGGTTTGCAAGGCCATTAATATGTGTGACGTGATGCAGGAAGGCTCAAACCTAGCAAATTTGTCTCCGGCAATAAGACATAGTCACCTCATGGGCCACCCTGGTCCACATGGGTGTGGGCTCGCTACACCCAAATAGATCTATCACTCATGTCCCTCGGTACTACAATGAGGATTAATAGTCTTAAGCGTTATACCCACCACTCACATGATCTAGCAGTACCCTTCCTTAGCTAACCATACCACATATAAACGTTTGTAAACAGTTTGTAACATGTACTTCACCCCCGAAGTTATAAACCAAAAATAGTTAAAAGAAAAGGGGGACATGAACTCACTGTCTTGCGTTCTTCGTAATCACAGTAACTCAAAGCTTCTCCCGGTGTGTACGACTACCTACAACGTACTATGATCTATTAGACGAGCGGGTCGTGCCTTGACTTAGTGTTAATTAGTGTCTTTGAGTTACGTTTCTTTGCGTCTTTAATATTATTCCAAGTTATATAACTATTTGTTAAAATAATAAATATTTTAACTTAAATTATATTTATTAAATTGTGGAATAATAGTTAAAATAATATATTTTAACTAGTTACTTTTCATGTGTTCATACATGTATATCCTTCCCAAGGATGGGTGTATTCGTATTCGTATTCATATACTTGTATACTTTTGCCATGTATTGGTGCCGTATTCCGGTGTGTATTTATACATACGAAAATACGTATTTCTTGTAATTGTTGAGTATTCTGTAGGATCGTTTTGACGATCGAGTGAGTCAATTCAGAGTCAATACACACTGTTTGTAAGGCGGAATCAAACAAACAGAGCTGAATCAGTAAGAATGGAGTAGAAAACAGAGAATATCACTTTAATACACGTTTCTCATTAATATTTCACTAGAAAATCCGGCAGCAGTTCGGTATACAACTTGTGATTCCGTGCCAAATGAGAAACACACAACACCTATGTATAGGCATCAGATTCCGCTTGAAATGACCACATGTCATTCAAGCGGAATTATAACATTTGATTTCGCTTGAAATGAACATATGTCATTTCAAGCGGAATTACATCTAATTCATATAAAATTACATTCTAGCCCCTGTAAACCCTATACAAACATGACCTAGACTAAGACGTAGGCTTTAGACATCGTGCACTAACAAACTCCCCCTTGGATACAGCCGGAGTCTTCAGTCTGGTCTTCAGGTCTTCACAGCGATTTGAACTTTTCCTCTCTTGGCTTAGGCTTTTTCCTTAGCAAATTTTTCAGCTTCTCTTTTTCTTTCTTTGCTCTCATTTCTTCTTCAGCTTGCATCCTCATCCACTTCCCTTTGTTCTCTTCCAGTTTCTTTCTTTCTTTTTCAGCTTTCAACTTTTCTTTTTCCTCAAGCGACCACCATTTTGACTACCATTTGTTCTCAGAATTAAATCCCTTCTGGAAGCAAACAGATACAACTTTCTGAAATTGCATAGCTTGTTCTCTATCTTCAGCTTGGAAGCAGATCTTGTTGAGAATAAACACTCAATATCTTTTGTCGAACAGTTTACCAACCACATAGGGTCATAACCAAAGATCTCTCTGACTTCATTCCCAGCTCTGTAGGTTATCACAGCCTCAGTCGATATACAACTGTACACCCAACCCATAAAACCTTTGTAGAACTCTTGTTCCATCTTTGGCACTGGTATGTTCTTCATCACTCTTGGCTTTTTCACATTCAAGATCGTCTCTTCATTACCAGTTTCAGGATTAACTCTTCTTACTTTCTTTGGGTAATGAGGCTTCCAGTGCTTGAAGTTTTTCAGAGCTTCAAACTTTATTAAACCCTACATAGCAGCATCATTCTTTCTCACCGGATACCCCAAGGTTCTCACCTTTGACATCATACAAACGTTCAAAGTACTATACACCGCATTCTCTTCTAATAGCATATGCATTTGTTGGGATTGAACCCTACCAGAGGAACAGATGATGTAAAGCCAAAACTGGTTCAGAACAGTGGATTCATCATAAGAAGCAGTTTACACTAGACCTTCCCCTTGAATGTGGCTCAAACATCTGATATGCTCCCAAGTACTGCTTCTATAAACAACTGCTGACCTACAACTGCTGATTCTACACAAGGACTGATGAAGACTAAAAGCTCTGCTGCCCAATCTACTGCCTTGAGTCAAGCACTGCTGATCATGACAAGTGCTGCTGGGTTCACAGCAGTGGAAGGATGCAGCAATAGTTTTGATTCTCTTTATGTAATGTAAGCCAAAGCACTGATGAAGTTTAAAGGCTGAAGCTCAATCTACTGATGAATTCCAAGCACTGGTGAAGTACCAAAGTACTGCTCTTTCAAAGCCTGATCACCCTTTGAAGAAAGCACTGATGCTCAACATCAGTGGTCGACTGCAACAGTGGAATAAAGAATCAGTGTTTATACATCAGTGGTTTTTAAGTAAAATCAATGTCAGTAGTTAGCAAAGCAGTAGTTGTATAGATCAGTAGATAGAGTTTGTTAGGTTGTTAGATGTCGCTTTCATGGTGACGTCAGCTAAGACGCGTCAGTGGATTGGATTGCCTATAAATATAACGGTACTCTGTACTGTTACATTTGATTGACTGAGTGGATTCTTCTTCTTCAGTCCAATCCTTTCATCTTGTGCAACCAACCTTGAGGTATCAGGCTGAGGGGGAGTTTAGATTGTAAGCCTGCACTGTAATCTTTTGCTTTTATGTAAATCTTTTGACTCAATGAAAAACAATTGTTTATCAATCTACACTTTCCTTTGTTTGTGTTTACAAAGTTTGCTACTCATTTCCGCTGCACTTATTCGTTTTATGCAAACAAACACAATCACAGACAGCCTTAGATCCCAACAATTGGTATCAGAGGTTGGACAGTCAAATTCGATCTAACAATCAATTTGACATAACAGTTCAGCTCAGAATTCATTGATACTAAGGTTGGTCGTATTTTAGTTGAAAAACAGAGTAACGAGAAATCATGTTCAAAGTGATGACTCAAAAGCTCTGTAAAACAACCAAGATGTCATATGACTCACAAACTTCACATAACAAGTGATATCATGCATAAAATACCTATAGTGCTCAGATCTGAAAATATGTCTGATAACTATGGTATAATCTCTTTATTTTACAAAATTGATTTCAATTGTTGTTATGAAGGTTGTGATGTTTTTATCATGACTACTACTAAGGTGTTTACCTCATGTCAACAAGAATCTATGGTCGAATGATAACATTAGTGTTTTTGTTAGCATAAAAAAAGGGAAATTAAAACTTTAGCTATTTAGATCTTATGTATTGAAAAACAGGTTGAAGATCCTCTAAAAGGACCAAAAATCAACTATGTTAAAAAAAAAGAAGAAAAAAAAATATACATTAAGAAAATCAGTAGTCAAAATATCCAGATCATGAGTAATGTGAAATTTGGCATAAGCAAGTGCAAAAATGTCCAAATCTCTCAAAACATTGCTGAAAATGATTTTGGATTGAGTATTCTTTCTTTGAAAACCTTCCAGTAAAAGTTTCAATATTCTTCTATGGAAAGGGTAAAAAGGGAAAGAAGAAAAATTACAAAAACTCAAAAGTGTGTTTAACTCAAAACTTTTGAATTCAAAAGAAAAGAGTATAAACCCAAAACACTTAAGAGTTCACAGGTTAATCCTACAAAAGGAAAACCAAAAATAGATCTGCATTTTTGGTCAAACATATTGTCATCAATCAACCATGCTCAATCACTGTGTCAGGAAAGTTCAGGTAACAAAAGTATCTCCAGATATTTTTCAATAAAGAGGAATATGCCAAATTTCTCATGAATTATTCACATGGTAATAAGGTTCACAAAGAACTTTCAAAACCTTTGTGAACGGGCTCCTCATGGTAACAATCAACTGACAAGGAAATGGTACCAAACAGTGGTTACAGGACTTTGGTTCAAACCACTGACCATTGTCTTAAGCTTGAGAATGAAATGATCTTGACCTTATTCAAAGTTACTTTAACTCTTGAGACACACCAGATCTAATTGATTTTATTATCAGAAAACTTTTACTCTTTTTCTCTGTAAAGTTTTCTTCAAATAAAACAGGATATATTATTCTTTTTTTTTTCATTAAGAATGATATACTTTGCACTTTTACTTGTTTTTGATAGTAAAAGTTCAATCAACTGTTGGAATATAGAATCCTTTTATTTTTGCATAGGGTGATATATTCCTTGATAATGATTCAAAAGGAGATGGTGAAATAGTTAAGGTCATTTCAAACTCAAGTTTCCATCTCATATCAAAGTTGATTGTTAACAAATTTCAAACATCTGGTTGCCCATGTTTTACTCTAAGTTCTCAAAAGGAATATTAAAACACAAAATGGGTGATCAAAGCTAAATGAGATGATCATCTGGGATACTCAACCACTGTCAAAATCTATAGAAGTGTTTAAAACTTGAAATAGATATGTGGTAAAACCTGAATGCAAGGGCCAGTAAAATTTTTACATTAAAAATCCCTGTAAATCCTGTTGATATGATTAATTCTGATAAATTAGCATCTAAAATGTGTTTGTCAAGAATTTGTTTCTGCAGGTAACTCACATTCACCATCAACAGATGTTGGACATGATACTAAAATCATTTCCATCATCAGAGCAACAGATGTACAAAACAACTGTTTAAGCTCATCCACTGATGAACAAACAATGTTTGACCAAAATCCAGTATCTCATTCATCCATCATCACTTGACATCAGACACCACTTTGTGGGGGATTGATATGAAAAAGGTTTGATTTCTCTGCATCATGTCCATCCTAAAGATCAGCTGGCAGATGTACAAACCTAAGAATTTGATACATCTACCTTTGAAAACTCCATCTCTAGGATTGGAATGCTAAACATGGATCAAAGCAAGTTATCTTGTACTCCATGTGTAAATAGCGTCAAAATGTTTTCAGAAAATCGAAATAAAGCCTTAAAATAGTTAAAATTGAATTTTCTCAATAAATCTCTAAAGTCTGATGAAACCATAATTTCCAAAACACAAGCAGAGGTTCCTGAGCAGATTTTAGCAGCTATAACTGCTCCTCAGGCACCTGCTGCTGAGCCCACTGCTCAAGGTGATCACAGCAGCAAAACAACTGTTGTGAAACCCACACCTAAATCCACCAAAACAAAAGAAAATTCAAAAATCCCCCAAACCTACAATAAAGGCAACTCTGGAAGATGAGATCCCAGAGCAACTGCCAGTGACAACACAAAAGTCACTATAAACCACTGCTGCTACTTCCTCACCGCAGATGGTAGAAAGGTCTCAACCCATGCCTCAAACTCCTCCTGCTTCTTCTCAAAAAGAACAGGTTGTAAGAACAGGGACACCAAATTATGATGCTCTGGAATCACTTGATTTCATCATCCACAGTCCACTGCCCGGGGCAAATTCACTTTCAACTCCCATCATCATTTCACAAATACCACCATCAATAATGACCTTGTTGCATGCTTTGAATATAGCTTAGACATAAATCAGTTCCTCTCAACCACCTATCACTGAGAGTATACTCCAACAAGTGACTGAGTCTGATGCTTATACCTCTGCTATCCCAGCAACAACTGAGGAGGTTACACCCCTTGAGTTATAAGTAACTCTTGGTGGTAATTCAAGTGAAGCAGCTACTACAAGTGCTGAACCCACTGGTTTGCATTTGGATAGTAGTTTCATCAATAAGACTTCCTTGAAGGCAATTTCTTCACTGGGAACTCGTGTGTATCCAGTCTTCACTGGTTCACTAAAAGGTGTTTCTCATTATGAAGAAAGAAGTCCCCAGTACCAAGAAAAAGGGTCATCAGTGGTTAATGCTTGGAGTACACTCCCTACCTCAACCACTGATAAAACCACGGCTAGTGGGAAATCAAATGATCTCATTAATTTGGGTGATGGTTTAAGGTACCTAGAATTGACAGAACATGTCGAAAAACTGGATACTTCGGTTGCAGAGATCAAAGAAATGCTGCAACAGTTGTTAACAGTACAAATGATGCAACCCACTGCTGTTCCAACTCAAGCACTTGCTCCACCACAAGCACCTGCGGCAAATGAGTTATGGAATTTATTTCAACCCCTGCACCTATCTTCGAAAGAGTTGATGATGCCAAAAGGGGGAGAAGATGACTCTGAGGAAAATCTCTCAGTAACTTCTGCTGAAACATATGTCAAAGAAAAGGAAAAAGGGAGGTGATGAAACCCTGAAAATTCAAGCAGATGATGAAGATACACAAATGAAGATCGTTCAAGTCAATTCAATTCAGCTGGTCTCAAAACCACTGCTGATATTAAAAGGGTAAGGGATGAGAGCAGAGCTTTGGTTCAGAAAAAGATAGTTCTGCAAAAAGAAAAAGAAGAGGTTGGTACTTCATTAAAGAAGAGTCCTGTTAGAAAAACAAGGCAATCAACCACCACAGCTTCTAAAACTAAGCCAGTTACTACTTCAACCACAAATTCTGTTCCCACAAGATCACTTACACCTCCACCATTAACAACATCTGTCACCCAAACAACTGCCACCAATACCACATCAACGCACACCACAACCTCTGTCATCCCCACTAAATCAACCACTGCCATCCTCTATCGAATATTGAAACAAAGCAGATGGACGCAAAAATACCAAAAGAAGACCAAGCTTCAGAGAAATAAATCATAAAGATGGTTCTTCAGACACTTTGAGCAGAACAACAAGAAACAGCAAAATCTCAAGACACTGCTCAAAGTTGTCATTTCCAGGCCACAATCTCCAAACTCATCTTCTCAAATAAACCTCTCCCAAGAAACCCACTGGACTCAAAAATACTAAAGTGGATGTCTCATCAAAAGACCCACGTATTGACTTTGCTCAGGTCCAATGGTGAAGTGAAGCATATATCAAGGGAAAATGCACTTGGCCTGGGTGTAGAAGATTTACAAGATCTCCTTGAGCTTACATTGTGTAGGGATGAGGGTGATAAGGATTCCATGAGCTTTGAATTACGATTCAAAGGTCAAGTAAGGGAACTCCTGATGAGTCAATAAAGATCCTGAATAACGAAGTGTTTTGGCATCATCTGTTCCAGGGGAGATTGTTGGGATTGAACCCTACCAGAGGAATAGATGATGTAAAGCCAAAACTGGTTCAGAACAGTGGATTCATCATAAGAAGCAGTTTACACTAAACCTTCCCCTTGAATGTGGCTCAAACATCTGATATGCTCCCAAGTACTGCTTCTATAAACAACTGCTGACCTACAACTGCTGATTCTACACAAGGACTGATGAAGACTAAAAGCTCTGCTGCCCAATCTACTGCCTTGAGTCAAGCACTGCTGATCATGACAAGTGCTGCTGGGTTCACAGCAGTGGAAGGATGCAGCAGCAGTTTTGATTCTCTTTATGTAATGTAAGCCAAAGCACTGATGAAGTTTAAAGGCTGAAGCTCAATCTACTGATGAATTCCAAGCACTGGTGAAGAACCAAAGTACTGCTCTTTCAAAGCCTGATCACCCTTTGAAGAAAGCACTGATGCTCAACATCAGTGGTTGACTGCAACAGTGGAATGAAGAATCACTGTTTATACATCAGTGGTCTTTAAGTACAATCAATATCAGTAGTTAGCAAAGCAGTAGTTGTATAGATCAGTAGATAGAGTTTGTTAGGTTGTTAGATGTCGCTTTCATGGTGACGTCAGCTAAGATGCGTCAGTGGATTGGATTGCCTATAAATATAACGGTACTCTGTACTGTTACATTTGATTGACTGAGTGGATTCTTCTTCTTCAGTCCAATCCTTTCATCTTGTGCAACCAACCTTGAGGTATCAGGCTGAGGGGGAGTTTAGATTGTAAGCCTGCACTGTAATCTTTTGCTTTTATGTAAATCTTTTGACTCAATGAAAAGCAATTGTTTATCAATCTACACTTTCCTTTGTTTGTGTTTACAAAGTTTGCTACTCATTTCCGCTGCACTTATTCGTTTTATGCAAACAAACACAATCACAGACAGCCTTAGATCCCAACAGCATTAACTTTAGGTAGAAATCCCCAGCTAATGATATCTCCCAGCGAAACACCTCTATCTCTCTGATAAAACTTCAAGGGACGCTTGAACTTCCTTTCATTACTATTTCTGAACCACTTCTTGCGTTCTTCTTTCTGAGGATCTTTTGTAGTACCATCGAAGTTCTTATCTTTCAAAATCTCAACAACTTTTCTCCTCAGCTCATCTCTATTCTCTAGACTGAAAAACTCCATCAGAATTGGAAATTCAGAAGTGTCTTCATTCATACTGTCTTCATCAGTACAATCCTCAACCTCAACCCTGTCATAAACATCTGCTTCTTCAATATACTTGTACTCATACTCAGGTTGATGATTGATATCGAACGCGTTCAACTCTTCCTCAAAATCAAACTTGAATTCATCTTCATTCACATTAAACATCTTCAGAACTTCATCTAAAGTATATGTATGCCTGATTTCTCCCTCTTCTACATCAGGCTCAATTCGAAGAATTAACTTTTCAACTTGATCAACATTCTGATCATCTATATTCTCCCCCTCTCCATCAGCTCCCTCTGATACTTCATTTGCATCATCAGTCATATAGTCATCAACATTCTTTTCATTTGATGCTTTAGTCACTTTAAATCTAGTACTACCGTGATTGTCATCATCATCATTACCATCGTCATCACTGTGACTACTTGCAGAGAAAACTTTTTCTTCATCATCATCATCTTCATCATCATCCTCTTCACTATCATCCTCTTCATCACCTTCAGCAGTAATATCTTCAAGTAAAACATCCTCCTCGAGGATAGCAGATACAACAGAAATAGGAACAGGATTCTGAATAGGGGATACAGGATCAGTAGATAGAACTATTGATCTTTCTGCAACTTCAGAACCTTCAACACTTTTTCCTTTATACTTCATTTCTGCATCTATTTCAGCTTGGCGCTTTGCTCTAACTTCTTCAACTTGAATTTCCTCAAACCTCTGCTCTATAGACTTCCCGAGCAAATTCTCTACCACTTTGTTCATGATGCGTGTTAGTGTATATATGTTTTAGATATATATTTTAAGCCCTTTTTTACACTTTTTAGCCAAGTTTTAAATTTAAAAACACGATATTTACTAACACTAAACACACATATGGGCAAGTGCACCCATCGTGGACGTAGTATAGTGTTGGTAAGATACCGAGGTCGTCCAAGGACACAAGAGCTTTTAGTACCGGTTTATCCTCAACGTCTAATCTAATCGAAATGTTAGAAAAAAGATTTTAAAACTAAGAAAATAAAACTAACTAAATGTTGAAAAATAAAATAAAAATAAAACAGATAGACAAGATGAATCACTTGGATCCGACTCGTGTATTAGTATAACCTTTGATTATTTTCGCACTTTTGCACTTGTTTAAGAGATTATATTAGTTATTGTAGTAGGCCCCTCTTTTGAAGGCGACGTTTCCCTCAACCCAATAGTTTGAGTCAACAAGGATACAATCCTAAAGGGTCGGATTATTGAAAGATAATGAATTAAGTTATTAATGCAAATATGGTAGGCCCCTCTTTTGGAGGTGACGTTACCATCGACTAAGTAGTCTGAGTCAGCAGGGATACAGTCCTAAATAGCCAGGTTATAGTATTAATAGTAGTTAACTTATGAGGGGGTCAAAGATTTTGGATTCCCGCCATCCAATACCTTTGGGTATTGAAGGAGATCCTACTAAATTTGACCCAGGTCCCTTGCAGGACCTCTAAACGCTGAACAAGGGCAAGACCTTTACCAAACCGTTCCCTTAACCCCCGACCAGGTAGCCAACATACCTCCATATAGACCGTGGAGATATGAATGGTGAAAATCTTTTATTTTATATAGACAGTAAAATAATGCCAAGACACCACGGACAAACGATAAGGAAAAGTCACCTTCAACATAAGCAACTAGTTATTAAAGTCATTAATACAAAACCAAATAAAAAGTGCAAAAGATTAAAAATAAAAAGTATTATACTAAACACTTGTCTTAACCAAGTGATGTAGGAGACTTAGGCAAACATGGCCTTGATTGTCAAGAACTCTTACGATCAATCTTGGATCCCGAGACGACTCACACACTCTATGATGGACAATGGATGATGGTGGTGGATGATGGTGTTGTGATGGTGGTGGGTGGTGGATGGAGTGTGAGAGGTGGTGTGCCAAGGGATGAGTTGCAATGAAGCCAAGCACTCCTATTTATAGGCTGAACAAAGGCCTGGGCACGGCCCCGTGTCCGCTGGGCACGGCCCCGTGCCTGTTTGACACTATCTCTCCTCATTAATTGTAATTCGCAATTACAATTAATGCGCCTGCAGTACTTTAGGCATGCCCTCGTGTTCACTGGGCACGCCCCCCGTGTTCACTGGGCACGCCCCCATGGTGAGCAATAGAAGCTTCTACAGGTTTGTCTTTTCTGCTGCTTCTTGGGCACGGCCCCGTGCTCGCTGAGCACAGGGCGTGTTCAGTCTTCTGCCTTCTCTGTTTTGCTTGGGAGGATGCTGTCGAGGGGTCGGGCAATCCACTTTTGTTCCTTTTCTTGTATTTATGTTAGATTTAGCTGCCTTTTTGCTTCTTTTGTTAATTTGAGCTCATTTAATCCTGAAAATACAAAAGGAAGACAAAAACACATTTTTTCCAACATTAGTACTAAAAAAGGGTTAGTTTTATGCCTCATTTGATGTAATTTATATGTTGCATTTTATACACATCAAATACCCCCACACTTGAATTTTTGCTTGTCCTCAAGCAAAACTCTTTAATATGTGGCTTACACTCCCAAATAGAATGGGTAGAAGAGAAGGTTGTGGCTTGTCATAGAGTGTCGGGATGTTTCCAAGATTGTTTAGGTTTTATTTTTACTTATTTGCAATCCTATTCGTCATGGTTTATTAAGAACTTTTCATAAGGTGAATTATTTATTAAGGCATAACATACTTTTCTAAAATTCCATTTATATACAAGTTCACATACCTCACGGGAGAAATCACTCACACTCGGCCGAAGGTGTATTTTTAGTGAATCACTCGAGAGCGGCATGGAACTTATTCCTACCATAAGCTTGCCAAGCAATCAATCCTCCTCCTTTTTAACTTTATACCTTTGTAAATATCAAGAGGACTTTTTTGGGTGAAAGGTTAGGCTTGGGCTAAAGGTGGGTAATTGGGTTAGTGGTTAGTAGAAAAAAGGGCGAAAGTCGTAAAAAGCGTCGATTTTCGTAAAAAATTTTGTTTTTGTGACTTTCTTATTTTAAATGAAGTATTTCTTCAAACAAGCTTTTGTTTGAGGAGCTTTGTTTGTTTATTTCTAACTTTATTGTATATATATATATATATATATATATATATATATATATATATATTTAGTCACACGAAAACCGAGCTTGTTACTAAAATAAAGGGTAAAAATAAAAAGGGTTTTTTGGTGGGTAAAAAGGGTTTTTTGGGTTAAGAAATGAAAAGGTTTAGGCTCAAAGGGGCTAATAGGGGGAATTTTTGGGTAGGTGAAAAGAAAAATAAAAATAATGGTGTTGAAAGAAAAAGGGTTAGTCCTAATGCCTCCATCATTTACTTACTTGGGTTTAAGTTGGTAAGGACCGGGAATGAATTGTCGTGGCAAGTTCTAGAGTCGTAAGACCCAGGCGGCTATTCACACAAGAAACGAAAAATGAGCATTTAGCGTAAATATGTATATTTGTATGCTCTATAAAGGCTCAAAACTCACTTTTGTGGGAATGAGTTTTTATGTGATCAAGTATATATAATCGAATTTTAACTAAGCTTGTCATGCCGTTTCATAATTTTCTTATGTTGGTTCTTTTTATCACGATGCTATCGGTTGTAAATTTTTAAAAATATAACCGTGTTACTCTTAGAATTCCCAACTTAAACTTAGACAAGTAAAAAAAATGAAAATTTTTGAAAAACATTTGGGGTAATTAGCGGTTCCAATAGAGTTTTGTGTAAGGCTTGTTATTAGGACTTGCAAAATTCAAGGTTTTAGCATCCCCCCACACTTAAATCACACATTGTCCTCAATGTGTCCCAAAAATAAATTTTTAGGTTGATTGGATGTGTAAAATGGTGTTAAAAGCAAAAATTTATGTTACTGGCAGTCTGGATACAGCCCCGTGGGGACCGGGCACGGCCCCATGTTCAAGTACCAGTAACGAGAACTTACAGAAGTTTAGCACGGGGGGCGTGTTCGCTGGGCACGACCCCGTGTCTGACCAAAAATCTGCAGAAATTTGCCAAACAGTAGGTTTGGGCGAATGAGCACGGGGGCGTGTTGGCTGGACACGACCCCGTGTGGGCAGTCTGCAAGGCTGAAAAACAGGTTTCTTCTTCCGGTTTTCTTGTCCTGGCTTTATTAGTGCTAATGATTAGCACTCTAAGCCTGAATTGTACCTGTTTTATCACTAAATACCATACCAAGCAATACCAAACATCCTAAATTACCATAGTCAATCATCCAACCATAAAGTAAAAGAAAAATAAAGAAGAAAATAAAAAGTAGTTAAGGAAAGTAAATTGTCTAACACTTCGGCACGCAGGCCGGAAATTGTTTTGATAGATAAAAGGGGACCTTAACCTGTGGGCTCGCCATCAACCCGCTCCTGCTCCTGCAACCTCCTAGTCCATATCTTCATCGCTGTCACCACCTCCATCCCCATGACCCGCCATATACTCCCGGATGTTCCCGATGTCGTCTTGTATATCGGTGATGTTTCGTTCGATAGCTCCGACCCGGTGGTATGTCTTGTTGGCAAGGTTGTAGGTGTTCCTGGTGCACATGAGGTTTTCCAAGGTCAATAGGTCCGTGCACGCTTGCCTCGGGTATTCCTCGGGCCTTGTTTGGAGTATCTCATATCTAGCCCTTGCATCGAGTTCTGTGGCATTGAATCTTGTGAACTTTGCCATCTGTAGGAATACATAAAAAGTTAGCATGAAACGATAAGACTTTTGTTGAAAAACTGCAAACAGTTAGCTGGACACGGCCCCGTGTCCAGCGGACACGACCCCGTGTCCAGGCGTCTATTACTCAAAAACTTCATTTTTCGACCTGGTCCCGAAAATCTGAAAATTTTTGGCCAAGTAGGCGCGGTTTTTCCCGAAAATGAAACCCCAATTGCCGTTTTTCCCAAAACAACCCGTTTACCCCTTCAATTTTATCTTTTTTTGGTTCAAAAATAAGGGTTTGAGGTTTTTGTGAGAAATTGGGCAAATCTATCAACAATACAAGTGTATCTACTTCCCATTACACTAATGTAAACTAATACTAACAGATTACTTCAAAAATTTGAGGTTCAATCCGGATGAACTTCAAGAACCCTAGATTTTTCCCAAATTTTTGATGTTTAACTACATGCAAGTAACTAATCTAACTACTAATGATGATAGAATCATACCTTGATGTTGTTAGATCTAGAAGTAACGTCGAAAATCTGTGGAAAATCGCCTTGGACCAGAGCGTTTTCGGGGAAACGGGGCGTGTGGAATGGTGTAACTGTTATGAAAAGAGGGTTTTATCCCGACAGTTACGTCGACACGGCCCCGTGTCCAGCGGACACGGCCCCGTGCCGAGCAAAGTTTTAAACTTTTTTTTGTGTGCTCGTGTGAGTGCCCTTTTTTTTCTCCGAAAACATGGTTAGAAAACTTACCGGTTTCGATGTATACTTACTGGTTCGTAACATACCAGGTATGGTGTGGATGCTTTTTATTCGTTGACCGTTTGAAGCAAGATCTCTTCCTCCTCATCCTCAATGGATCCTCGATAGAGTTTTAGCCGTTGGCCATTGACTTTGAATGGAATCCCATTCCGAGCTTTAATCTCTACTGCACCGTGAGGAAAAATATGGGTGATGGAAAAAGGTCCTGACCACCTAGATTTTAGTTTACCCGGAAATAATCGAAGTCTACAATTAAACAATAGAACTTGGTCTCCCACTTGAAATTCATTTGGCTTAATATATTTGTCGTGTAAAATTTTCATTCTTTCCTTATAAATTTCAGAGTTAGAGTATGCAAAATTCCTTAGTTCGTCTAATTCATTTATTTGACAGAATCGATTTTTACCTGCAGTTTCTAAGTCTAGGTTTACACTTTTTATTGCCCAGTAGGCTCTGTGAGCTATTTCTACTGGTAAATGACAACTTTTTCCATAGACGAGCTTATATGGGGTTGTGCCTATAGTGGTTTTATAAGCAGTTCGAAAAGCCCATAAAGCATTATCTAGTTTATCAGCCCATTCCTTTTTATTTAAACCTACGGTTTTCTCAAGTATTCGTTTTAAACCTCTGTTAGTCACTTCGGCTTGTCCATTTGTTTGAGGGTGATATGCTGTTGAGACCCGGTGATAGACCCCATATCTTGTTAAGATTTTTTCGAGTCGATGATTGCAAAAATGGGTACCCCTATCACTTATCAGAGCTTTTGGTGTTCCAAAACGAGAGAATAATTTTTTCAGAAATTTTACCACTACTCTTCCATCGTTTGTTGGAAGAGCTTCGGCCTCGGCCCATTTAGACAAGTAATCAACCGCCACAAGTATATATTTGTTTCCTTTTGATGGTGGGAAAGGTCCCATGAAATCGAGTCCCCACACATGAAAAATTTCACAAACGAGAATGCCATTTTGAGGCATTTCGTTTTTGGAAGAAATATTACCTGATCTTTGGCAAGCATCACATGCCTTTACAAGATCTTGCGCATCTTTGTAAATGGTTGGCCAATAAAATCCTGAATCAAATACCTTTCGTGCGGTACTAGCGGCACCATGATGTCCTCCATATGGACCTTCATGACAATGGCGGAGAATTCTTCGTGCTTCGCCACCATGGACACACCTTCGGATGAGTTGGTCAGCACACATTTTGAAAAGATAAGGGTCTTCCCAAAAATAATGCTTTACATCAGCAAAGAATTTCTTTCTTTGATGATGTGGCCATCCTTTGGTGACTATACCGCTAGCTAAGTAATTAGCGTAGTCGGCATACCATGGTTCTTGTCTGCTTTCCACCATTTCCAAGGATTCTGTGGGAAATTTTTCGTTGATCTGTTCGTCCCTGGTTGCCTCCAAAGCTGGGTTTTCTAGGCGTGAGAGATGATCTGCAGCAGTGTTTTCTGCTCCTCTTTTGTCTTTGATTTCAATGTCAAATTCTTAGAGGAGTAGAATCCATCTGATTAAACGGGGTTTGGCGTCTTGTTTCTTGAAAAGGTATCGGATAGCTACATGATCTGTATAGACTACAGTTTTAGAAAGAACAAGGTAAGAACGGAATTTATCAAAAGCAAATACCACAACTAGTAACTCTTTTTCAGTAGTTGTGTAATTTTCTTGTGCATCGTTAAGTGTTTTACTAGCATAATAAATTGGGTGGAAATGCTTTTCTTTTCTTTGTCCCAAGACTGCTCCAACAGCAAAGTCACTTGCATCACACATGATTTCGAAAGCAAATTTCCAATCAGCTGCTATCATGATAGGTGCATTGACTAGCATTTCCTTGAGGGTTAGAAATGCTTGATTGCACTCCTTGTCAAAGATGAAAGGTGCATCTTTTTCAAGTAATTTTGTTAGAGGTCTTGAATTTTTTGAAAAGTCCTTGATAAACCTTCTATAAAATCCAGCATGCCCTAGGAAACTTCTGATTGCTCTAACAGAGGAGGGTGGAGGTAATCGAGAAATAGTGTCTACTTTTGCTCGATCAACTTCCATTCCTTCGCTTGAGATTTTGTGACCGAGTACTATTCCCTCTGTTACCATGAAATGGCATTTTTCCCAGTTAAGGGCGAGGTTAGTTTCCTCACATCGGGATAGCATTCGTCCAAGGTTATCGAGGCATTGGTCATATGAATCTACAAAGATAGAAAAGTCGTCCATGAAGACTTCCATTGTCTTTTCTATCATGTCATGGAAAATGGCCACCATACAACGTTGGAATGTTGCAGGTGCATTACATAGACCAAACGGCATGCGTCGATAGGCAAAAGTTCCGTAGGGATATGTGAAAGTCGTCTTTTCTTGGTCTTCAAGTGCTATCGGAATTTGAAAATAACCTGAAAAACCATCCAAGAAACAGTAAAATTTATGACCGGATAGTCGTTCTAACATTTGATCAATGAAGGGCAAAGGAAAGTGATCTTTCCTTGTTGCTTCATTTAACCATCTATAGTCTATACAAACTCTCCATCCTCTGACGGTTCTTGTTGGTATTAATTCATTTTTTTCATTAGTTATTACCGTCATACCTCCTTTCTTCGGGACTACTTGGACGGGACTTACCCATGGACTATCAGAGATAGGATAGATTAGTCCGGCGTCAAGTAGTTTGATGACTTCATTTTTAACCACTTCTTGTACATTGGGATTTACTCTACGTTGTGGTTGTATTACTGTTTTGTAGTCATCATTCATTAAAATTTTGTGTGTACACATAGAAGGATTTATTCCTTTAATATCTACAAGCTTCCAAGCAGTCGCATTTTTGTGTTTTTTAAGAAGATTAACTAATTTTTTCTTTTTCTACGCTACTTAATTTAGACGAAATAATTACAGGTAAATTACCATCTTTGTCTAGAAAAGCATATTCCAAACCTTTCGGAAGTTCTTTGAGCTCAAGGGGTGGTTCTTTAGGAGACACCTTATTTTGTGGCTCATCAAGATCAAGAACTTTAAAAGTTTGTTCTATGGCGACCTCTTCTTCAACAAAGTGGTCAACTTCTTCAGTTGTATTAGGTGGCTCATCTTCATCTTCAATTAGGGGGTCATTATTGCCAAAAGGATATTTCATTGAACGCTCATGATCTATGCTCCTTTTGAATGCCCCTAATTGAAGAGGTAGATTGTTAAATTTCCGGTTTTTCAAAGCTTCATGAGTTTTAACAAAAGGTTTTCCCAAGATAAGAGGAGCGTCATTGAGGATGACAAAGTCGGTTGGAATAACCATTTGATTTGTTTGAACCAAAACATCCTCAACTACACCGATTGATTTTATTACTCTCCGATTGGATAGAAAAATGGGTATTTGAAGTGGAGCAAAATCACTAATACTTAGTTTTTCAAAAAATGTAATTAGGCATTATGTTAACACAAAGATCTTTATCAATGGTGACATTACTAATAAATGAATTTTGAAAAAAACATGGAACCGGTGTAATGTTAATTTCAAAAGGATCTTCTTTTATTAGCGAAGTTTGATCATTAGTTAACTTAACACTTACCATTTCCTCGATTTTAGTATTAGTGTTTAACTCTTTTAAAAACTTAGCATGAGTGGTTACTAACCAATGATTTTCAAAAGAAGGTAACAAGAGATTAATTTCTTCAAAATTAGACTCTTCTTGAATTTTAACGTTATTGGCCTCACCTTTTTCGTTGTTTAGCTCATGTGTCGGTTTTTCACTTATTTGTTCTTCCATTTTTAATTCCTCATTTACCGTTTCTTCTTTTTTTACTTCTTCTCTTGCGTGGGACTCCTCTTCCTTTGTGCGAGATTCTTTTATGCATTTTTCGATAAATTTGAGTTTTTCTATTATCCTATCGGCTATGTCAGTGATAGAGTAAGGATCGGGATCCTCATGGCTTGAATCCGGTTGTTCAATCCTTGGTTCCTCATAATACCCATATGAAGTAGATGGTTCATACCATTGTTCTTCATGATAAGCATATGATGGATAAGGGTCGAAATTTTGTTCTTCATAGTACTCGTATGAGGTGGGTTGTTCACGCCATGGTTCCTCATAATAAGCGTATGAAGGTGGAGGCTCATATCTTGATTCTTCAAAGTATGAGTATGAAGGCTCATATCTTGGTTCATCAAAATACGAGTATGAGGGAGAAGGTTCATACCTTTGGTCTTCATAGGATGTGTATGAAGTTGATGGCTCGTACCTAGGCTCCTCATATTGTACCGAGTGCAGGTTACCACAATTAGTGCAATAGTCTCTCATATAATCATCCTCCTCACAGGTGTAGTTATAACCTCCTGAGTATTGATCCATAAGAATCACTCAACAGACCACAACTGAGTCTCGGGACCAGAAAACAAAAACAAAGACGGAAACAGAAGGCTGGACACGGCCCCGTGTTCAGTGGACACGGCCCCGTGTTCATGATCTGTATCTAGGCGTTTTAATTAAAGTTACTGGTCTCGTTGAGCACGGGGGCGTGTTTAATGGACACGGCCCCGTGGTCAGACTCTGTATCTGGGTATCTAACTAAAAATATGCAGCATGATGCGTGTTAGTGTATATATGTTTTAGATATATATTTTAAGCTCTTTTTTACACTTTTAGCCAAGTTTTAAATTTATAAAACACGATATTTACTAACACTAAACACACATATGGGCAAGTGCACCCATCGTGGACGTAGTATAGTGTTGGTAAGATACCGAGGTCGTCCAAGGACACAAGAGCTTTTAGTACCGGTTTATCCTCAACGTCTAATCTAATCGAAATGTTAGAAAAAAGATTTTAAAACTAAGAAAATAAAATTTTAAAACTAAGAAAATAAAACTAACTAAATGCTGAAAAATAAAATAAAAATAAAGCAGATAGACAAGATGAATCACTTGGATCCGACTCGTGTATTAGTATAACCTTTGATTATTTTAGCACTTTTGCACTTGTTTAAGAGATTATCTTAGTTATTGTAGTAGGCCCCTCTTTTGAAGGCGACGTTACCCTCAACCCAGTAGTTTGAGTCAGCAGGGATACAATCCTAAAGGGTCGGATTATTGAAAGATAATGAATTAAGTTATTAATGCAAATATGGTAGGCCCCTCTTTTGGAGGTGACGTTACCCTCGACTAAGTAGTCTGAGTCAGCAGGGATACAGTCCTAAATAGCCGGGTTATAGTATTAATAGTAGTTAACTTATGAGGGGGTCAAAGAGTTTGGATTCCCACCATCCAATACCTTTGGGTATTCAAGGAGATCCTACTAAATTTGACCCAGGTCCCTTGCAGGACCTCTAAACGCTGAACAAGGGCAAGACCTTTACCAAACCGTTCCCTTAACCCCCGACCAGGTAGCCAACATACCTCCATATAGACCGTGGAGATATGAATGGTGAAAATCGTTTATTTTATATAGACAGTAAAATAATGCCAAGACACCACGGACAAACGATAAGGAAAAGTCACCTTCAACATAAGCAACTAGTTATTAAAGTCATTAATACAATTAATGCGCCTGCAGTACTTTGGGCACGCCCCCGTGTTCACTGGGCACGCCCCCGTGGTGAGCAATAGAAGCTTCTACAGGTTTGTCTTTTCTGCTGCTTCTTGGGCACGGCCCCGTGCTCGCTGAGCACAGGGCGTGTTCAGTCTTCTGCCTTCTCTGTTTTGCTTGGGAGGATGCTGTCGAGGGGTCGGCCAATCTACTTTTGTTCCCTTTCTTGTATTTATGTTAGATTTAGCTGCCTTTTTGCTTCTTTTGTTAATTTGAGCTCATTTATTCCTGAAAATACAAAAGGAAGACAAAAACACACTTTTTCCAACATTAGTACTAAAAAAGGGTTAGTTTTATGCCTCATTTGATGTAATTTATATGTTGCATTTTATACACATCAGTTCATCATATAAAATTCATGTTCTTTCAACGCCTTTACAGCTTCAAGTTCTTTGTTTTTCAGTTCAAAGTACTTGTTCTGTTCATCTCTGTGCGCTTTCTCTTCCTCTAACTCTGCTACTTTCACTTTAAGAACATCTATCTCTGTCTGATCAGAATCAATTTTCTTCAGCAAAGACTTGTTCTCAGATTCAACCTTCTTAACACGCATTTCAAGAATCTTCTCACGATCAGCCAACCTTTTATTTTCAATCAAAACATCATCCATTTTCTTCTCTAACTTTTTCACCTGTTCATCGTTTGCAAATCCGAAATCTCCAATATCTTCAAGATTTTCTGGAATGCGTGGACAAGACTTGTGACCAGAAGAACCAGGAGTTAATTGTACTTGTGATTGAGTGGGTGGTGGTGTTTTGAAAATTTCTTGAGATGTAAGGAAAGGTTGTTCATGTGGTGGTGAAACATATGAATATGTGGTGGAGATAGATGTGGTGGTGACCGGATAGGAGATGGTTGTCTTGGTGGTGATTGTTGTGGTGATTTTGGTGGTGATGGATGTGGTGATTTTGGTGTTGATGGTTCAGATGGTGGTGATGGTGGTTTACTGGGTTCTTGGGTAGGTTTCTTGTTCAGCAAGATCTTCAATGTCTTTTTCATCTTTGGAGTAACAACTCTCTTTCTTGCACCAGTTTTCTTTCTTCCACCAGAAGGAGGCGTTTGAGATTCTATTACTTCCTCAGGTGATGGAATATACACATCATCTTCTTTTTCCTCTCTTCTCCTTTTTCTCAGCTGCTTTTCTTTAGCAATCTCAGCTTGAATTCTCTTTTCACGCTCTATCTCATCAATTTCTTCATCAGATGAACTCGAAGAACTCTTATCACCTTTGTCAGCACCAACACCTTCATCAGCTACTTTCTCTGATTCTAATTCATAATCAATGTTTTTTAACACTTCATCCATATCAGAATCCTGATTTTCTTCAACATTTGCAACTGGTTCTTCTTCATCTGGTTCATCAATAAGCAGTGTTTTAGCAGCTTTCTTTTGACGCTTTTTGGGTTGAGAAGACGAACCCTCTTCTATTTGTACTTTAGGAGTAGCTTTCCTGCCCCTCTTCTTTTTCTCTTTTAAAAACCAATCATTTCGAGTTCTTTTGAATTCTTCAAGTATTTTTTATTCATCAGCATAACCAGCTTCTTTCATCTCTTCCTCATTCCTCCAGTACTGATGATTGGCTGGATCCTAGAAACATATGCCTGATTGTCCGAGCTAGACGAGCTTTGAGGTGACGGCTGTTCAGAAGCTTTGAAATTTGGCTCGTAGCTGACAAAAGGTGAAGGCTTGTTGTTGATTGGAGTACTCGACGAAGCACCTGATGTTGTGTCTGCACTAAACCCTGTTTGAATCTTCGGGCTCAGATTTGTAGTTGCTGGAGTGCTGCCTTTGTAATAAAGAGACACATCCTGTTGAACATTTACAGAGTTCATCTTTTTAATCTTTATCAGCTCTAACTCATGTGCTTCGATCTTTTCAATGAACGAACTAAGATTCAAATTCACAAAATCTGAATTGTTTTTCAACATCATCAAATAAGTACCCCACTCATCATATGGCAATGCATCGGCCAATTTATCGGTCCACTCCTCATTGGTCTTGGTTATTGCCAATCTCTTCATCTCCACTACTAAATGGCAATATCTTTCAATCAGTTGTTTTGTAGTTTCACCTTTCATACCAGTGAAGATGTCAAATTCTTTCTTTATCAAAGCCTTTTTGCTCTTGATCATGGACATGCTCCCTTGAAATTTTAATTGCAACGAATGCCACATAGATTGTGCATTATCCTCATGCTGCAACAACACCAAAATATCCTCTTTGATTGCCTGCTGGAGAATACTTTTCATCTTTTTCTCGGCTTTGAAGTCATCCTGTTCTGTTTGCGTCAAACTACCAATTCCCTTCTCCAAACCCAAAACATCTATCGGTGGAACATACTTCTTCTCAATCTTCATCCAGCATTCAAAGTGATTAGCTTGAACCCAGTTTTTAAATCTCCCAGACCATCCTGCATATTCATCAAGATTCATCAGCTTGGGTGGTTTTTGCTTTATTCCCAATTCATTCTCCATATTGACGTTCTGAACAATATTGGCAGGGTTCTGTGCTGTTGTCATTCCATTGCCCGCAAAGAAGTTATAAAAATCTTGATTTTCCATTTTTTAGAAATCAGATTACCGAAAAATGTTCAACTTTTGAAAAACTGGTCTCTTTAAGTGAAAACACTTTCTACACGAAATGAACTTCAAACGAAATGTCACGAACGAAATGGACTTTCACAACAAACCATAATTTCAAGCTGAATTAGGTGACTTTCAAGCGGAATCACCAACTCAAGCGGAATCAAGCTGAATTAGACCATCCTACACGAAGTGATCATTCAAGCGGAATCACCAACTCAAGCGGAATCAGGTGACTTTCAAGCGGAATCACTTATTTCGCTTGAAATTACTTCAATTTTCAAGCAGAATCAGATCTTTTCAAGTGGAATACCTTATTTCGCTTGAAATTACCACAAATTTTCAAGCGGAATCAAATTGTCTAGTTCAAGCGGAATAAGGTTTTCACTCCATTTTTATCAGTTTTAGGCCGAATTTTGATCTGATTCACTCAAGGGTTTGTTAAAACACAATTTTACACACTATATCCAAAACTCAGTCCATTTTGTCTGTTCAAACGTCTAAAAATCCAAAAAGGTGTAGACAAATGCACTGATTCACGTGTATTGGCTCATCACTGGCTCTGATACCAATTGTAGGATCGTTTTGACGATCGAGTGAGTCAATTCAGAGTCAATACACATTGTTTGTAAGGCGGAATCAAACAAACAGAGCTGAATCAGTAAGAATGGAGTAGAAAACAGAGAATATTACTTTAATACACGTTTCTCATTAATATTTCACTAGAAAATCCGGCAGCAGTTTGGTATACAACTTGTGATTCCGTGCCAAATGAGAAACACACACCACCTATATATAGGCATCAGATTCCACTTGAAATGACCACATGTCATTCAAGCGGAATTACAACATTTGATTTCGCTTGAAATGAACATATGTCATTTCAAGCGGAATTACATCTAATTCATATAAAATTACATTCTAGCCCCTGTAAACCGTATACAAACATGACCTAGACTAAGACGTAGGCTTTAGACATCGTGCACTAACATATTCTTATACTTAATTTTGTATAAATTTTTCCGAAATAATATCTTTAATAGAAATTCATCAATATATATTTCCAAAATATATATTTTAAGAAATATTACTTAGAAAAATTATTTATAATTTTCCCTCGGCAAAAAGATTTGTGTTTTCATATAAGTTCCCAAAATAATATATTTTCAAGTCTAACTTGGAAAATATATAAACTTATTTTTCTCCAAAAATAATATATTTCATGTTTATTTGAGAAAATATATATTTCTTCCAAAAATAATATATCTCTAATAATTCCAAGAAAAAATATATATATATTTTTACTTGCCCAATAATATATTTTCTCTTTGTCAAAAATAATATATACATTGTAATAATTGTAAAAATCATATTTTTGTTCTCTTGGTGTCCAAAATATTATTTACAAAAAATATACTTGTGAATCAATTTTACGGAATATTTTTGTGAGTTATATTCCTTTGTTCGGTTTCACCAATATTTTGTGTATTCTTTGTATATTTATTCCTTGGAATTTTGGTAATGTTTTGGATTGTAATTTTTGGTGTTTTGATGAGTTATATTATTTCAAGTCCTAAAATAATATAACTAATACACATAATATACAAATAATCACACACATGGTGACTTCTAAATATATATTTTTCTAAATACATATTTAGTCACTTTTATTTATAAAAACCAACCTCCAATATTTATAATTTTGTAACAAAATTTATAGCAAACTTTACATGAAAACCTTATGTTTAAAATTACACTTGTAAATATTTGTTTAGAAATATATTTCTAAGTGTTTAATTTTTAGAAAAAATTTGCTATAGTGTCCCCTAAAAATGGAGGTTTTCATACCTTGAAGACATATCATTTTCTTTTGTAAATCAACACAATCAATCATCAATCAACAATAACCAATCCACACTTACCAATTTTGCCAAAAACAAGCATAAACTACCACTCCATGAACTTGAAAATTTACAAAAATTTGTAGTAACTTACTAGTGTATTTAGTAAGCTTAGTTACCCTTTTGTAACACTCGGTCTTTTATTTCAAGGTTTAACATAAATTTTACCTAAAACAATCATGTAATTAAGATTACATAATCATTTGGAAATACGGGTTTATTAAAACTTTTATAAACCATAAGTTATTCTACATAACGTGATCGAAATCTTTGTTTAAAAATTTCAACGTAGCAAAGTGCGGAAGCGTGTATCATTATCGTGTTCGGTTCTTCATTGAACTTGATCGTCTTCCGGCATCCAAGGTGTACCTACATTTCATAAACATGAAATGCTTAGTCATACAAGGTTTTAAACGTGTCTAAACGGGTCCGAGAAACATTTGATAACAAAACAACAATTTCAACCTGACCTCCACCGTAAATTATGGTGGCACCGTAATTTACGGTGGCCACTGGTTTTACATGCCCCTACCGTAAACCAGTAGGGGGCTACCGTAAGACTTTCATCTCCACCGTAAATTACGGTGGCACCGTAATTTACGGTGGACTCTGCATCCAGCTTTTCCAATTTGCCGCAATTTTTGACCCATTCATGTTTTTATCAAATGAAACATGCTTGTTTGATCCTTATTCTCACGGTAATCAAAATTTCAATAATTTCCTATCATATTAGGTTCAAGTCACGGGTTCCTTACGTATCTTAAACCCATTTACGCTCCTATGCATGTTTTGACCCGTTAAGGGTGTTTATGCATATTTTGATCATGAACGCTCTCATTCGTTTCTAGTATTAACATACAACATTTCTTATCAAGTGATCTTCCACCACAAACTTATTTGTGGTGGACTTAAGGGGGAAAATCTATATAATCCGGGTTTTTCTCGTCGGATTAATAAATTTACGACAAAGACTCGATAGAGTCATTTGACCAAAGGTTTACATCTTTTGCGACTTAATACTTATTTCAATTACTTACTTGATCGTAAAACTCGTTTCGAAACTACCTTTAAAGGTAGTTTGTCCAATTTAGCTTATAAGGGCGTTTTAGTCCGTTTAGCCAATCATTTACGATGAAGGACTTTTGGAAGTATATTCGACCCGAAATCCCTCTTTTAACTTATGATTTTGTTTGAAAAGTCATTAAGCTTCCCAACGCAATGTTCACTATATTAAACATTTGGTTTACTTATCAAGTAACCAAATGTTTATTTTGACTTCTATTAGCACTCGTTGAACCACATATTCTAATTGAGTGTTACCCTGTTTCACATACCTGGCGCGGGTCAATATATCAACCCGTTTTTAATACCTTGCTTTTATAACCGCTAATCCATGGCGTTGCTAATACCCATTTCACATTTACTCCTGAAATAATATAACTCGACAACAATCATTAGTCGTTATTGTCAAGAGGTGATATCTTCACCTTTTGACCCGTTTGGTCTAAGTGACCGGTTAGGTTGACGAGATGGCATTTATTACCAACTCATCTATACGACTCGCTCCGGTTTACACCGTGCGGTCATTTCACCTATTGATCGTTCCCTAACGCTTTTTAGCCTATCATAGCTTACGCCATTCGGTGCCTTTCGAAATCAATAGTTATGGTCAACACGTGACCAATTTACCGTTTTACCCTTATTGTTTGTTTTGGTTTACCCCAAAAAGGCAACCATTCCAACATTTCATTTCCCATTTGTCATAAAATAATCGAATTACTGATTTTAAGTCTTTTCTAAACCATCAACATGGTTTCTTGTCATGCTTGTCTAACTTGTTCCGTGCGTCTACATGCCGGAACATCATACCGCAATTATGTATTTATCTTATTCGTAACTAATACGATAAGAGGATATTCTAAAATACAAGACTAGTGTAAGCCATACTTACCTCGCATCCGAATACGTTTTTTTTTCTTCTCGTGCTTGATTCGTTTGACCGCTTCTTTCCCAAGCCTCCACCTAGCTTGTAGAGAGTGTCAAACTATTATTATAATCCGTTTTATCCCATGTCTCATGTAATTAGTCAAATTTGCCAATTACATGTTTTAATTGAATTTCAACACTTTACTTCTCATGTAGGCATTTTATCAAACACCTAATAGGCATACTTTTACACATTTGCTAACTAGTTCACAACTAGTTATTTTTACCAAGATTAACATCAAAATTCAAACTTTCATGTCTAGTGTTCATGAACTACACTTAGTACTAGTATCATAACATCAATATTCATCAATTTAACACTCTAATTCAAGTGTTCATCTTCTTGTCATAAAACCCACTTAGCACACATATGGGTAATCATCAAATTTCTATTTTTCAACACTAGTTTATCAAATTATTAACTAGGGTTGTTCCTAAACATGGATTTCATCACAATAACACTCATAGATTCAACATTCATTCCAGAATTTCGATTATGATTGTTCATCATAATCTCAAAGTATCACCAAATCATAAAATTCGACATACCTTGTGATCCCCACGACTAGGTGATCATTTATATGTGTTCATGCATCGATTTGGGTCTTGATTTGAGCTTCAATTTGTTGAGATTGTTGGAGCTAGGGTTTTGGAGCTCTTGCTCCTTCTCCTGGACTACTTCACGCACGCACACACACATCTAGTGTGTGTGTTGTGTTATATTTTTAAGTTATAATTCCATTTTCAAGTTACCCGGCTTTGGTCCCTCGTGTTTGGTTAGTTATTAATTAGGTTACAACCTAAATTACTTTCAATAATATTCCCACTTATTAACTAGGTTTTACATTTCTAGTTAACTTAGCGGGTTCGGGAATATTTATGACTAAGTTTATTTTAGGTCCCGTTAACTCGGGCCTTTTATCCATTTTGTTTCCTTAAAAGCTTTTATTCACCTTTTAGTTAATATTAGGATTATTTATTTAAGTCCTAATATTCACCGGGTTAAATTTTACCACTAACGGCATTTTTACCAAGTCATTAATATTAACGTGGTTTGATTACCAAACCCGTTTTTGGGGTGTTACAAGTCTACCCCCCTTAAAGAGGTTTCGTCCCCGAAACCTTTTCTTATATAATTTATCGAGTTTAAATCCATGCATTTGCTCTCGATAATCAATTAAGCATTTCTCATACTTTAACCGATTGTTAGTATTACCAGAAAGGTATGGTAATATTCTTTTGGTTATTAATCATCTACGTATATTGCATGACATAGTGCGACTTGAAACAACGTAATCTCGTTATTCCTAATAGTTTAGTTAAATTAGCGATTCCCATCGCTTTCATATATTCTCGAATTCTTTATGAATCCGTGACTTTGGCCTATTTAAAGGTCTTTAATGAAATCTGTCACTTTTCGCAATGATTTCTTTTGTTTTCAATTTTATTTATTCGGTTCATTTATACCGAATCCACCGCTTTCAAACAAACCAAATTTATTTAAATGACCTTGACGGGTCTCACTAATTAGACTCATTAGTCCAGTTACTTTTACCGCTTGCTTGGTTATAATGTGATTCTACTTCACATTACATTTCTTGACCGTGATTGTGTTACATCATGTTTAATTTATATCAAAATTTCATTTTCGAAAATATCACTTTTCGAATATATCGTCTTACGCCTATCAGTGTCAAGACTTGTATCTTTCATGCTTACTATTTGAATTCCTATCAGAATTTATGTTTATAAGAACATTGTTTCTTACGAAAACCGAAGTTTTAGTTTTAGGATCTTTTCTTTATCTTGTGTCAATCATCCATACCGGGATATTGACAGTCCGTAATTTAATCCTTTACAGTCTTAGTTTTTATGCGGGGATTCTTAACTGATTTCCTTGCTTTATTCCATCTAACCCGTAGGTTTATCATTTAGCCTTATGGGTTATTTTCGATTAGACATTCACCTCTTTAAGGCGAAGTCCTTATAACTTCTTTCTAATCATGACCCGTGGGTCGTTTTGGCCCCGTAGACCTTTTGCTCTAATTAATACCTCGTAGGTTATGATGATCCCGTAGATCATCTTTTATTCGAGTTTTCCTTCAAATGTGTATACATTTTTATACGCATACGGCGTTAAGGCACCATGTTTTTGCTTAACATCATTTATCATCGTTTTGATATTATCTTTGACCTTGACCGTAGTCTAAGGCTACATTCGTTTCTTTTCGGGCACAATTTCCGACTTTATGATTTCTCACGTCATTTATGCGTCGGTTAATCTTATGCTCACCGTTATCCAGTTTACATACATTCGTGTTTGATTATGTCCCATTGCCGGGCTCATTATTCTCTTGCATTCAACACTACCTTTATCTGGCTAGTGCTCATTTGTGCCATTTGGCGTTATATTGTATTCAACATGTTTGACCTATTAATGTGAAATCCATCACTTATAAACAATCAATTTTATTCTTTATTCGACCCATTCAACTTCGAATAGTTGAACATATTTACTCACAATTTCTGTATACGAGATTTTATAGTCATAACTCGTAATCCAAGTTACTTTGATCTTTCAACCCGCGTTCACGTCTCTTGGTTTACGCATGTGTTTAATTCTTACCCATCCACCGGGTGTTTTACCGAAGTTGTTATTATTGCAACCCTCCCGGTATGCATTAGGACCTCGCTTCGGTTTTTATATTCTGACTTTATCTTTAAGTTCGACGTTTTACAAAAATGACCCGTTAAGGAACATATTTGCATTTCCCGGGTTCGAGTGTAAGTACACCCCCTCCCAATGCATATCTAACTCATCTTACATGTTTACATTCTCCGGGTTCGAGTGTAAGTATCACTCCCTCCCAATATTTGTCTAAATCGTTTTACATGCTTGATGTTTTCTGGGTTCGAGTGTAAGTACACTCCCTCCCAATACTTGTCTAAATCATTTTACATGCTTGATGTTTTCTGGGTTCGAGTGTAAGTACACTCCCTCCCAATACTTGTCTAAATCATTTTACGTGCTTGATGTTTTCTGGGTTCGAGTGTAAGTACACTCCCTCCCAATACTTGTCTAAATCATTTTACGTGCTTGTTTGTCCCTTCACCCGGGCTCATTATCCTAATGTAATACGCTCCCGTCACTTGGTTGTGCGTTTACATTATTATCACATATTTTGCTTATCTGATTCATTTGGGTACTTTTCAATTAGTCCCATTCACCCTGCCCTTACTACATCGGATGTAAATGTGTCCGCCATAAGAAGTTCATGGTATCATATGCCTCTACTTACTTGGCCAGAGTAAGCAATTAACACATGACACGCATGACCTTTTTACAGTTTTCACATCACGCCCTATGTAAGTAATACCTCTATCTGTTTTTCTTGGAAACAATATCCCGGATAGGTTTTCTATTCAGGTCTTTCCAAGTTTTCAATCTACATATGCAACTTTCAATCTCTACATATCTGTTGCATATTACTATTTACGCAATGATTTAAAACGTGCACCTGATAATGCTTGCCCTAACGGGCTTCTCTTGCCATTAGCCTTGTTCGCGGTCGTTACGCGATTTAGTCCTTGATGGGCATGTTCCTCTTGTCAGGCCTCGGACTGTTCCTCTATCACATCTTGCATTTGTTTAACCTTTGCCATCTTTAATTGTAAGTGTCCTTCAATCAAGACGTTCACAAAGTTAGTAATGTCAACTCTACTAAATGGCCGTATCATAGTACAAGGCTTTTGTACTATATGTGTCAACACACGAAATGTTGTTAACCATATCTATCATTTAATTTGGGGTATCGTGTATCACACGATAGCCCTATTTGTTGTTTACAACACTTTAGCATGCTAAGCTATTAACATACTTGCACTTACCGAATTTGCGATCAAGCCTCGAACCGAACACTATTCTTTGTCAAGAGCATAAGGTTTAAGTCCAAGCATGGTTCCTCCCCACCATACTCGAATCTCTTAAACCAAGGCTCTGATACCAACTTGTAACACTCGGTCTTTTATTTCAAGGTTTAACATAAATTTTACCTAAAACAATCATGTAATTAAGATTACATAATCATTTGGAAATACGGGTTTATTAAAACTTTTATAAACCATAAGTTATTCTACATAACGTGATCGAAATCTTTGTTTAAAAATTTCAACGTAGCAAAGTGCGGAAGCGTGTATCATTATCGTGTTCGGTTCTTCATTGAACTTGATCGTCTTCCGGCATCCAAGGTGTACCTACATTTCATAAACATGAAATGCTTAGTCATACAAGGTTTTAAACGTGTCTAAACGGGTCCGAGAAACATTTGATAACAAAACAACAATTTCAACCTGACCTCCACCGTAAATTACGGTGGCACCGTAATTTACGGTGGCCACTGGTTTTACATGCCCCTACCGTAAACCAGTAGGGGGCTACCGTAAGACTTTCATCTCCACCGTAAATTACGGTGGCACCGTAATTTACGGTGGACTCTGCATCCAGCTTTTCCAATTTGCCGCAATTTTTGACCCATTCATGTTTTTATCAAATGAAACATGCTTGTTTGATCCTTATTCTCACGGTAATCAAAATTTCAATAATTTCCTATCATATTAGGTTCAAGTCACGGGTTCCTTACGTATCTTAAACCCATTTACGCTCCTATGCATGTTTTGACCCGTTAAGGGTGTTTATGCATATTTTGATCATGAACGCTCTCATTCGTTTCTAGTATTAACATACAACATTTCTTATCAAGTGATCTTCCACCACAAACTTATTTGTGGTGGACTTAAGGGGGAAAATCTATATAATCCGGGTTTTTCTCGTCGGATTAATAAATTTACGACAAAGACTCGATAGAGTCATTTGACCAAAGGTTTACATCTTTTGCGACTTAATACTTATTTCAATTACTTACTTGATCGTAAAACTCGTTTCGAAACTACCTTTAAAGGTAGTTTGTCCAATTTAGCTTATAAGGGCGTTTTAGTCCGTTTAGCCAATCATTTACGATGAAGGACTTTTGGAAGTATATTCGACCCGAAATCCCTCTTTTAACTTATGATTTTGTTTGAAAAGTCATTAAGCTTCCCAACGCAATGTTCACTATATTAAACATTTGGTTTACTTATCAAGTAACCAAATGTTTATTTTGACTTCTATTAGCACTCGTTGAACCACATATTCTAATTGAGTGTTACCCTGTTTCACATACCTGGCGCGGGTCAATATATCAACCCGTTTTTAATACCTTGCTTTTATAACCGCTAATCCATGGCGTTGCTAATACCCATTTCACATTTACTCCTGAAATAATATAACTCGACAACAATCATTAGTCGTTATTGTCAAGAGGTGATATCTTCACCTTTTGACCCGTTTGGTCTAAGTGACCGGTTAGGTTGACGAGATGGCATTTATTACCAACTCATCTATACGACTCGCTCCGGTTTACACCGTGCGGTCATTTCACCTATTGATCGTTCCCTAACGCTTTTTAGCCTATCATAGCTTACGCCATTCGGTGCCTTTCGAAATCAATAGTTATGGTCAACACGTGACCAATTTACCGTTTTACCCTTATTGTTTGTTTTGGTTTACCCCAAAAAGGCAACCATTCCAACATTTCATTTCCCATTTGTCATAAAATAATCGAATTACTGATTTTAAGTCTTTTCTAAACCATCAACATGGTTTCTTGTCATGCTTGTCTAACTTGTTCCGTGCGTCTACATGCCGGAACATCATACCGCAATTATGTATTTATCTTATTCGTAACTAATACGATAAGAGGACATTCTAAAATACAAGACTAGTGTAAGCCATACTTACCTCGCATCCGAATACGTTTTTTTTTCTTCTCGTGCTTGATTCGTTTGACCGCTTCTTTCCCAAGCCTCCACCTAGCTTGTAGAGAGTGTCAAACTATTATTATAATCCGTTTTATCCCATGTCTCATGTAATTAGTCAAATTTGCCAATTACATGTTTTAATTGAATTTCAACACTTTACTTCTCATGTAGGCATTTTATCAAACACCTAATAGGCATACTTTTACACATTTGCTAACTAGTTCACAACTAGTTATTTTTACCAAGATTAACATCAAAATTCAAACTTTCATGTCTAGTGTTCATGAACTACACTTAGTACTAGTATCATAACATCAATATTCATCAATTTAACACTCTAATTCAAGTGTTCATCTTCTTGTCATAAAACCCACTTAGCACACATATGGGTAATCATCAAATTTCTATTTTTCAACACTAGTTTATCAAATTATTAACTAGGGTTGTTCCTAAACATGGATTTCATCACAATAACACTCATAGATTCAACATTCATTCCAGAATTTCGATTATGATTGTTCATCATAATCTCAAAGTATCACCAAATCATAAAATTCGACATACCTTGTGATCCCCACGACTAGGTGATCATTTATATGTGTTCATGCATCGATTTGGGTCTTGATTTGAGCTTCAATTTGTTGAGATTGTTGGAGCTAGGGTTTTGGAGCTCTTGCTCCTTCTCCTGGACTACTTCACGCACGCACACACACATCTAGTGTGTGTGTTGTGTTATATTTTTAAGTTATAATTCCATTTTCAAGTTACCCGGCTTTGGTCCCTCGTGTTTGGTTAGTTATTAATTAGGTTACAACCTAAATTACTTTCAATAATATTCCCACTTATTAACTAGGTTTTACATTTCTAGTTAACTTAGCGGGTTCGGGAATATTTATGACTAAGTTTATTTTAGGTCCCGTTAACTCGGGCCTTTTATCCATTTTGTTTCCTTAAAAGCTTTTATTCACCTTTTAGTTAATATTAGGATTATTTATTTAAGTCCTAATATTCACCGGGTTAAATTTTACCACTAACGGCATTTTTACCAAGTCATTAATATTAACGTGGTTTGATTACCAAACCCGTTTTTGGGGTGTTACACCTTTAAAGTGTGGTTGATTCTTTAAAAAACATTATTTTTAAAGAAAATAGTTCTTTACAACTTGTGATCACATTTTCTAAAAATGTTTCTTCTTGGATTTTTCTTGTTACACATGTGCTTCTACACTTTATTAACCACCAAAAATGAGGTTTATTTATTTAAGAACTAAGATTAAGTAAAACTTTTATTTTTAACTTGGTTTCTTGAAAAATCATTCTTGAAATCTTAGATTTACAAGACTTACAACTCACTTTAATCATCATTTTACAAGAAAACAATATATTCTTTCAAGTTCATGTCTTTCATGAGGATGATTTATTAATCTCTAACATTTTCATCCTCTCATCTTGCTAGATTATGTTTTTAATCATGATCTAGCAAGATCATATGATGATCTACATCATTGACATAAGAAATCAACAATCAACAAGTAAATCAACACATAAACAACATGGTTTCTTCATGATTTAAGCTTATGTTCAAGTTTAATTCTCTTGATTCTTAGTGTTCTTCAAGTTTATCATCATGTATCATTCTTTAACCACTTAAATAAGATGTAAAATGGAAAGATTAGTGTTCTTACTTCTAGCTCAAGGCTAGGGATGATCAAGAGAAGAAAAAGAGGAGGATAAAAGCAAATTGTGAAGGTCCTTGAACTTCCGAAAGCTCCTAGCTTCCTTATGCACCTTCTAACACCCTTGAGTATGCTTGGAATTGGATGAAGTTTATTGAATGATGGTGATGATGGTGGGGTTGTTCTCGGCCGTGAACAAGCATGAGGAGAGGGAGAGAAGTGTGTGTGTTGGTGTGTGAAAGATATGAATCTTATGTCTTGAAGTGTTTACTTATAATCCATATCAAGGGTTTTTGCAATGGTTTATATTTTTAGGAAAGCAAAAACATGATCTATTAGAATATTAAAACAAATCAAAATGTGGGGGCCATGTTGGCCGTTCCATAGGTGGGGGGTATAGGTGTAGGTTTAAACCAATAGTTAGTTACTTAGTTAAAATTCAAGTGTATAATTAGATGTTTAGTTACTAGATATTTATATAGTGTGTTATGATGTTCGGGGACCATAACTAGCTTGGTAATGTTGAAACAGTGCTTCTAGTGAAAATTTGGTGTTTCGGGTAGTGTCCAGTTGTTTGGTTGGTTACCAGTTCGTTAAGGTGCTAAACTATGCAGTTTAGTGTGCTTTATGTACCCTTTTGTGATAGTTTTAATTCCCGACACTTAGGAAAGCATTCAGGACCCTTCAACCATATTTCTGCATGATATAAGTGTGTTTAAATGCTGAATTTGCTGATTTTCTACAGAATTCTGCAGTTTATGTGAGTTTTAAGCACTTTCCGGCACTTAAACTATCACTAGGAAGGCAGTTTTGGGATCCTTGCTTTCCTACACACTATACTAGTGTAATACTTGGTTTCTAGCCCATTCTATGTCTTATTACAATGTCTGTCTATTTACTGAACTCCATCAGCATATTTCTGATTTATCTGATAACTGTGCTAACTGTGTTTCATGCATCATTTAAGTCAATAAAGTTCTCATGCAATATTGATATGACATTAAGTAATATGTGATTCACATGTATGTATATGGCAATAGTCAGAAAGAAATTCAAGTCATTAATTGTAATTCAGCACAGTCATTAAGCACTAATCAAGGTTTAATAGTTGTACGGATACCTGAAATTTTGACAGTTGTCACAATCGCCCATACTGGCGACTATCCAAACCTAGTGACATGAAAAGGCCAAAACCTTAGCTAACGTGAAAACGTTAGAAACCTTAGGAATGGGTGTATGGTACGTCTACCATTTTACTTAGGATCCAAATACAGCCAGTACAATGAAATTGTCAGCCCCTAAAGCGGGTATTGGTCCCATTGCTTTTAACTGCACTAGGATAATGGTGCGCAACTAGCGAAGGTGTAAGAACCTGATTCGTGGGAGGTAATAGATACCTTAAACCGGGGACAAGCCCAACAATCTGGGGACAAGCCCAATGAACTGGGGATAAACCCAAAGACTTTGGAGAATTGACTAGATACATGATCCTTTGCCAAGATTACACCTACTTCTGCAAAACTCAGAACTTGATGAAAAAGGATAAAGGATCCAAGATCTTTCTCCTTGTAATAAAATAATTTAGAGAATAAGAGAATTAATAATGAAATCACTACCAGAATGAGGATCATATATCCTCTGAGGATCCTTAATATGTACCGGATATAAGAATAACCAAGGATCCTGGATCCTTCTCATATGAAGTATCTCTTTAAATGGACAGCATTCCAAGCTCTTGGTAATAGATCACCTTCCATGGTTAATAAACATATGCCCCCTTTCCTGCCTCAGCTTCGATTAGGTAAGGGCCTTCCCACTTTGGTGCTAACTTGCCATCAGCAGGATTTGTGGTATTTTGGAATTCTTTCCTTAACACCATATCACCAACTTGAAATTTCCTAATCCTGACATTCTTGTTATAAGCTCCAGCCATCTTTTGTTGATAACTAGCCAATCTTATCCTTGCTGAATCCCTGAGTTCTTCGATGGTATCCAAATCTTGAACCAAGTTTTCATCATTTCCCTCAGATCACGGATGCTTGTTCTTGCAGTAGGGACTACCATCTCTGTAGGGATCACAGATTCAGCTCCAAACACTAAAGAAAATGGAGTCTGGCCAGTAGCATTCTTGGGAGTTGTTCTATCAGCCCATAACACATAAGGTAGCTCTTCTGCCCATTTCCCTTTCTTGGATCCAAGCTTCTTCTTCAAGTTGTTGATGATGATCTTGTTTGATGATTCTTCTTGACCGTTAGCTTATGGGTGAATTGGTGTTGATGTTATTATCCTAATCCCCCAACTATCACAAAAGTTAGTAGTTCTATTCCCAATAAATTGGGATCCATTATCACAAACAATTTCAGAAGGTATGCCAAATCTAGTAATGATGTTTCTTTTAATAAAGGATATCACTTCCTTTTCTCTGACTTGTGCAAAAGCTTCAGCTTCTATCCATTTGGAAAAGTAATCAGTCATGGCAAGCATAGACACTTTTCCTCCTGGTGCTTTGGGAAGTTTGCCAACTATATCCATTCCCCATCTCATGAATGGCCAAGAAGAGGATATAGGATGCAGCTGGTTGATGAAGGATATTACTATGTCTTTGACAAGCGTCACATTTCTTTACATAATCCACATCATCCTTCTTCATGATAGGCCAATAATATCCTGTTCTAAGGATCCTTGAGAACAGTGCTCTGCCCCCACTGTGGTTTCCACAATCTCCTTCATGAAAATCCTTTAGAATTTCTGGATCCTCAGTGCACCTTAGATATGGACCTGCAAGAGATTGTTTATATAACATGTTATTTAGTATTGTAAATTGAGATACCTTGACTTTGAAAGCTCTTGGATTTTCTCCAGTAGGAATCTCTCCATGTTGTATATATCTTAGGATTGGAAGGATCCAGGATCCTGAATTTGACTGTGCACCATCACTAGGTATGATTGCAGAATCCTCCACTATCTCCATAGCTGTGTGATCCTCAATAGCAGGAACTAAGAAGTGGATGACGGGAATTTTAATGTCCTCTGGAATCTTCAATGATGATCCAAGGTTGGCTAAAGCATCAGCTTCTGCGTTTTCTTCTCAGGTACCTGTGTCAAACTAAAAGAAACAAAAGAGTCTGCCAATTTTTTGACTATCTCTAGATATTTGATTAGCCTTTCACCTTTAACAACATAAGAACCATTAAAGTGGTTAGTAATTAACAAGGAATCTACATGAACCTCAAGATACCTGATCCTCATGTGCTTGGCAATTTGCAAACCAACTATTAAGGCTTCATACTCAGCCTCATTATTAGTAGTTTGAAACTCACAAGCGATTGAGTGGGGTATTATGTCCCTCTTTGGCGATTTTAGTAGTATGATGTTAGGGATAGAATTTTACTGCCTATGTGTTAGGGGAGGATTTCTTAATGACCTGTGATCCTCAAGTATTATCTTGTTTGGTGATCCTTACTTCTGTGACAGTTAGTGATCCTCAGAGATGCTTCAGGATCAGGATCATGGATCATCCTAAGGATCCTTATACTAATGATTGTCTACTTTGAATTCGGTATTGTTTTGCAGGAGTACCGGCTTGGACTTGGTCATGGCAATATTCCTGGAGCATATTCCCTTTTATTCTGCACGTGCTTGACCATTGTGAACGTTATGGAGAACGTGGGGAGAAGGCACGAAATGCGGACAGTTAGTTAGGCTAGATATTTTCTATTTTTAAGGGGATAGCGAGCTATTTTGAGAACACTTGGCTAATTTTTGGCTACACACACTCGTACAACTGCACTCACCAGCTCTCGGCAAAACACTTAGCATTTTTCATACACTTTTACACGATACACTATATTGATCCTTGTACTTAGCTCACTATCATTCGAAGTTGTAACACATTAATTGTTTAATTTGAGTTGGTGATCGGTAGTTTCCATCACCCGAGGTTTTTTATGCCGGAGATCATTCATTCATCAAGGGCTTTTTCCTCGTATAAATCTTTGTGTCACTTGTGCAATTCATTTCTCAGTGATCCTCATTGTTGTTTATCAATTCAAGCATCATTCCTCACAACAGAAAGTTTGGTTACATTATCTTAGCCTGATTTTTGACCAAGTTTGGCGCCCACCGTGGGGCAATTGGTGCTTCATTCATAAGAGATTCTCATTCTCGTGATCATTTCAGTTCATTGCATCCAAGCAGATGGCTTCATCATCAAAGAACGCTTCCACTGCGATGTCTGCAGTCAATTCATCTCAGGGCATTCCACCTTTGCCTCCACCACCTTCCGGATCTCAGAAAAATACCGAGAAGAAACCAACTCCCATTTTCTCAAAACCTCCAACTTCTTCTGCTTCCTATACTCCTACTACTAGTGACTTGTTTACTCTGATTTTGCAGATGAAGGAGCATATACAGCAGCAGGATAAGACCAATGAAAGGATTCTTAGAGAAATTGGAGACATCAAGAAACAGAAGAGATTGGCAGAGGATCATTCCCCATTGATGCCCAGATCTTTGAATTTCGATACTCCGGTTATAACTTCTCAGCCTTCAGTGGTTCCAGACGTTCAATATGTGGGAGGACCAAGAGGAGTGCATTACGGATCATCAGCAATGACTCAGGCTTCAGGGTCATACTTCCAACCAGCAGGATCCCATCCTCAGCATATAGGATCCTTCGCTAGCTCAGGAGGATACTCAGGAGCGTAGCAGATTCAAGGGTTCTGGCCGTTTCAAGGATCCTCGCAGGTTCAAGGATCCTCCTATGTCCCAGGATCCTCGCAGGTTCAAGGATCCTCCTATGTTCCAGGATCCTCTCAGGTTCAAGGATCCTCTCAGGTTCAAGGATCCTCCCAGGTTCAAGGATCCTCTCAGGTTCAAGGATCCTCTCAGTTCCATGGATCCTTCCAGATTCCGGGATCCTTAAGGAGTTTGCAGTCAGGGAGTTCAGATATCCATTAGGGAGATTTTATTCCAATGCAGACCATTGCTTCTACTGGTCCTTCGGTCATTCCAGAGTCCCAACAATATGGATTCACATCTGGTGTTCCTAATTTGAACCCAATGGGAGGTAACACTTTCAATAATTCTTATACCACTAACCATGGCCTTATGCAGGATACAGGTATCAATCATGCCATGGCAAGAGAATTGCAAAAGTTAAAGGATATGATATCAAGTGTCCCAGGAGTGGTCAAGCCTATCCCGGAGATTGCAGATGGGAGCCATAAGATATCTCGTTTTGCACCACCCATTTGTGATGCTGAGATACCCAAGAGGTTCCATATGCCAACTATGAAGTTGTATGATGGTTCAACAGATCCTGAAGAACACATAGCACAATACAGGGAAAGGATGGAGATCAATCCCATCCCAGAAAGGTTAAAAGAAGCATGTCTGTGCAAGGGATTTGGATCCACTCTTACTGGATCGGCTCTTAAATGGCTGCTATTTTGGTTAAAAATCTGATGAGGATAATGCAACCAAACTCTTTGTTATGGGGTATGATGCTTGAAATGAGGAATAATGATAAGGATCACTTCAATGTAAATTGCACAAACGACACAAGGATTTATACGAGGAAAAAGCCCTTGATCAATGAATGATCTCCGGCATAAAAAACCTCGGGTGATGGAAACTACCGATCACCAAGCTCAAATTAATCAATAAATGTTTACAACTTCGGATAGTAACGAGCTAGGTACAAGGATCACTATGGTGAAATGTGTAAAAGTGTGTGAAAACTGTTAAGTGTTTGCCGAATGCTTCAAGAGTGTAGTTGTACGAGAGTGTGTGTAGCTGAAAAATGGCTAAGTGCTCTAATCACTAGCTCGTTACCCCTTTAAAAATAGAAGTTAACTATGCTAACAAACTATCCGACTTTTGTGCCATGCTCCCACGTTCTCCACAACGTCCATTTCCAGTCAAACGTGTGCGAAATACCCGTGGAATATTCCATAGTAACGTTGCCAAGACCAAGTCAAGCTTGTTACTCCTGCAAAATAAGACGAAATACAAAAAAACAACCGTTAGTATGAGGATCCTTAAGGTGATCCATGATCCTGATCCTGAAGCTCTTCTGAGGATCACTATCTGACACAGAAGTAAGGATCATTATTAGGATAACAAGTAAGGATCACGGGTTACTAGAAAATCCTCCCCTAACAATTGCCCCCAAAATATAAGGAGTAATATGTAAGATGAACGAATTATATTTTCTTGATCTTATCCGCAACTAACTAACGGATATATAGCCGTTGATGTAGAACTATCCGTTGCAACTGTGACGTCGCAGAAGTGACATCCCTGCACAATCATGATTATAAATAGGAGATATAGATAGGATCGTTTTGCATTTAAATTTCAGAGATACTCCCTTTATAATCTCATCCGAAGATCAAACATGTATACTTTCTTCATCTTCTTCCTTCTCTGTTTTATTCCTTTTCCTTTCATCTTGCAAAAAATGTTGCTCCAGAACTCTCCTGCTAAGGATCCCAAAAAGAATAGCCCCTTGAAGGGTCAAGGGATCATCAAGGATTCCCCACAAGAGAGGTGTTGCTTCACTGATCCCCAGATTGACAAAATCCGGCACTATTTTCCGGCGAACACCTTCTTCAAACCTTTCAGTCCTACTGCCCTGAGCGATTACATCTCTGAAACTTGGGTTGCCTTCCCAGTCACTCCTTTCATGATAGGATACTCGTATCCTTTCCCTCAATTCACCCAATCCTTTTTCTCCCTCACCGGCATCTGCTATATCCAGGCCATGCCGATGATCTGGAGGGTTCTATACACCCTTGAAAGGATCATCGAGCAAGAAGGGATCGATCTTGGAATGTCAGAGCTTGGTGAGATGTATGACCTCACTACTTTCGGATCCCACCGTTACTTATTCAAACGAAAAGCTGGTGAAGAGCACCCGATCTTCAAAGCCACCAAGAATGACACTAACTGGAAGCGACGCTTCTTCTTTGTCAGAAGAGACACCATTCCAAACGGAAAGGATCTGCCCAGGGAGTGGTGCACCCATGGTAGGATAGAGGATCCTGATAAGGATCACCAGACAATTTTCTTTTCACATAAGGATCACTAACACCCTTTTTTGTTTCTGATGTGCAGCTATCTCTGTCTCACACCTCAGACTCTCCCCTGCCGCCAAACAGAGACTTGCTGCTTTTAGGAGGCTTGATCCTGCAACAAGAACATTCAATACCAACACCCAGGACTCCCAAGAGATATCCTCAGGCTCAGTCACAATGTCAAGTAAGTATCCTGTTCTCAGTATAATTTAGGATTTAAATAGATAGTTAAATATAAATAGGGTAAGGTTACTTATCTTGTTTTGAACGTATAGGTGCTGGAAAATCCTCAAAAGCTGCCTCCAAGTTTGGTATGGCTGATCTTGACACCGTCAAATCCAAGAAGAAGGCCATTGCAAGCCCGAGCGTTTACATCCCCAAGGCACCCATCAAAGGAAGGGGTGGCAAGAAGAGAAAGAGTTCTGAAGCTGAGGACCTACAAGGCCTGCCCCTGCTCCACCAACAGTTCCTCGAATACTTCAATGAGGTAAGGATCACTGGTTCTGCTTACATATCCTGACCATATATCCTGCTCATATGAGGATCACCTGACCTTGAACCGCCTTGACTTCTTTGCAGAAATTTTCTGAGATTGAGGATTACGTGGGGAGCGTTGAGAAGCTGGATGAGAAGATCGCTGATCTCCAACAGGTTGCCGTGCTCAAGGATCTTAAGATCGCTGATCTTGAAAAAGCCCTTCAAGCTGCTCGGAACGAGACAGCCAAAATCCTGATTGACATCGACTACGAGAAGCATGAAATCGTGGAAGGTGCAAAGGTCTCTGCCGCCATCACCATGTACAAGACAAAACTGCAGATGGCCCGGGAAGCCCAGGATCCTAACTTCGACAAAAGCAGCTGGAATGTTGAAGGGTGGAAGGCAAGGCTAGCTGATCTGGAGGATGATGAGGAGGCTGAAGGGATCCTGACAAATGAGGCTGGAGGCAGTGGCAAGGATCAAGGTGGAGAAGCTGGAGGTGGTGATGCAGTGAAGGTCTAGGCTGCATGATTGGGTGATGATGGAAACTTCTAGACATAGTCGGAGCCCAATTTTTTTTGTTTGATGGTTGTTTTGTTGAACAATTTGATGGTTTGTACTGAACAATAGTTTTTAGGATTAAGGATCCGGGATCCTTCAGACAATAGGCAGGATTGCAAATGGTGGAGGGATCCTCTATTTGGGGGATGAAGCCATTGTGATCCTGCCGCCTCTATATTCCTGCACTACTTAGAACTTATTATCATGGACACCCTTTACCTACCCCAGCGGACGGGCTACGTATTGCTGGTAGATGCTCGGGGTAGGTAATTTTGACAACCTTTTTGTTTTGGTCAAAAATCACACAAGGATAATGCAACCAAACTCTTATGTAAACGGGGAATGATGCTTGGTTTGTTGAACAAAGTAAAGGATCACTTTAGTGTAAAATACGCGAGTGACACAAGGATTTATACGAGGAAATAGCCCTTGATCAATGAATGATCTCCGGCATAAAAAACCTCGGGTGATGGCAACTACCGATCACCAATCTTCAATATAACAAACAATATGTTTACAACTTCGGATGGTAACGAGCTAAGTACAAGGATCACTATAGTATCTTGTGTCAAAGCGTGTGAGAAGTGTGTTGTGTCTTCGGAATGTGGAAGAGTGCTATTTATACAAGTGTGAGTGGTCGTATTTTAGGTAAATAAACTAACTATTAGCTCGTTACCCCTTTAGGAATAGAAGTAAATCTAGCCTAAATTATCGCCCTTAAATTATGCTGAGTTTCCATATCGTCCACAACGTCCATCTTTGATTATGCATATGCCAAAGTTGTACAGACGAGTTCCTTGTTTACGTTCCTAAGAGCGGATCCTACTCGAAATTCCTGCAAGATAACATTAAATCCAAGGAGTACAACTGTTAGTATGAGGATCCCTAGGATGGTCCGTGATCCTGATCCTGGAACTCTTCTGAGGATCACTATCTGCCAAAGAATCAAGGATCACTGGTTAGGATCACATGTAAGGATCATAAGTCATAAAAATCCAGCCCTAACAATTGCCCCCAAAATACAAGGAGTAATATTGTAAATAAACGAGTTGTATTTTGTTGATCTTATCCGTAACAAAGTAACGGATAACTAGCCGTTGGAGACGGACTAGCCGTTGCAAACCTGACGTCACAGAAGTGACAGCCCTGCAAATCATCATTATAAATAGGAGTTAGAGATAGGATCAATTGGCATTTAAATTCAAGAGAGTCTCCCTTTATATTCTCGTCCGAAGATCAATCAGGTATCTCTTTTCCTCTTTCTTCCTTCTCTTACTCTGTTTCTCTGTTTCTTCCCATCATTCTGCAAAGATGTTGCTCCGGAACTCCCCGCATAAGGATCCTAAGAAGAACAGCCCCTTGAAGGGTCAAGGGATCATCAAAGATTCTCCCACCGAGAGGTGCTGTTTTACCGATCCTCAGGTTGACAAAATCCGTCATTGTTTCCCGGCGAACACCATCTTCAAGTCTTTTACTCCCACTGCTTTGAGTGATTTTATTTCTGATACTTGGGTAGCTTTTCCTGTTACTCCGTTCTTGATAGGATATTCATATCCTTTCCCACAGTTCACTCAATCCTTCTTCTCTCTCACCGGCATCTGCTATATCAAGGCCATGCCCATGATCTGGAGGGTGTTATATACCCTGGAGAGGATCATTGAACAAGAGGGGATTGACCTCGGTATGGCGGAGCTGGCTGAGATGTATGATCTTACTACTTTCGGATCCCATCGTTATTTATTTAAGCGAAAAGCTGGAGAGGATCATCCTGTCCTCAAAGTCACCAAGAACGATACAAACTGGAAGCGTCGGTTCTTTTTTGTTAGGAGAGATACCATCCCTGATGGGAAGGATCTGCCCAAAGAGTGGGCTACTCATGGTAGGATAGAGGATCCTGGAAGGATCATCATAAGACCTGTTCCTTAGGATGAGGATCATTGATATTTTCTTGTTTATTGTGCAGCTATCTCCATTTCTCGTCTGAAGTTGACACCTGCTGCAAAAGAGAGACTTTTGGCCTTCAAGAAGCTTGATCCAGAAACAAGAACTTTCCAGGTTGCTATCCAGGATTCCCAAGAAGTATCCTCTGCCTCTGTCACAATGTCAAGTAAGTATCCTCATTTAGAAGGTAATTCTATGTAGAATTTTAAATTTAATTAGAATACTTATCTTATTTTGGTTGTGTAGGTGCTGGAAAACCTTCTAAGTCTGCCTCAAAGTTTGGCATTGATGATCTTGCTAATGTCAAATCTGCAAGGAAGAAGACTCCTGCTGCTAGCCCAACTGCTTCAGCCCCTAAAGCACCTATTAGGGGTAAAGGAAAGAAGAGAAAGGCCTCAGAGGATTTACAAGGCCTGCCCCTGCTCCGCCAACAGTTTCTGGACTACTTCAACGAGGTAAGGATCACTGCTTTGTTTGTTATCCTGACAGTTTTGAGGATCACTTGTTTCTGACGTTATTCCTTGTTTTCCTTGCAGAAATTTGCTGAAATAGAGACTTATGTTGGCCACGTCGAGGATCAAGATCGCCAAATTGCTGACCTCCAACAGATGGGTGTGCTGAAGGATCTCAAGATTGCTGATCTTGAGAAGGAGCTCCGGGCTACCAAGGATGAAGCCGCCAAAATGCTGATCAACTTTGATTATGAGAAGCATGATATCACCCAGGATGCTAAGGTCTCTGCTGCGATAACCATGTATAAGATGCAGCTGCAGATGGCTGCGGAGGCTCAGGATCCTGCCTTCGACAAGAGCACATGGGACGTGGAGGGCTGTAAGGCGAGGCTGGCAGAGTTGGAGGATGATGAGGAGGCTGAGGAGATCCCGATGCTTGAAGGTGGTGATGCTGGCAAGGATCAGGGTGGAGAGGCAAGTGGAGCTGGTGGTGATGGTGCAGCGAAGGCTTGAGCTGCAGGATTGGGCGATGAAGGAAACTTCTAGACATAGCCGGAGCCCAATTTTTTTTAAATTTGGTAGTGGTTTCTTTTGTGGTTGTGATGTTTTTAAACAATTATGGTCTGTAACTTTGAACAATAGTTTTAGGATTAAGGATCCAGGATCCTTCTGACAATAGGTAGGATTGCAAATGGTGGAGGGATCCTCTGTTTGGGGGATGAAGCCATTGTGTTCCTGCCGCCTTTTATTTACCTGCATGCTATGACCGCACAAACAATGGACACCCTTTGCCAACCCATGTGGACGGGCCACGTTTTGCTGGTAGAAACGTGGGTTGGCAATTTTGACAACTTTGAAGGGTTTCAAACCTTTGTTAATAAAATAACTCTAATCTTTTTGGCTTATCTCGTATTGTTATCCTTTTAATTTCCAATCGTTTTGATACATGTTTGCTTGAGTAAGAAAAGTTGAGCAAGTTATGTTTAAGAAATTTAGGATATGATCCTGGATCAAATATCCTATAATCGAAAATTTTCAAAGTAGTATATTTTAAGGATCGTAGGTTCAGTTGTCAAGGTCTAAGGGTTATTCAAATGAATAAGGAATAAAATTAAAAATAGTTAAGGATCATACCTGAGGATCCAAGTTAGGATCCTAACCTTTAATCAGGATAACCATAAGTAAAACTTTAATGGATAATAAGGATTAAGGATCCTTAATTGTTTAACTTCGAAAACCTGAAAGAATGGAATATAACTTGGGACTAAGCCAATATAAAAGATAAGTTAGTAACTGGGGACAAGCCCAAAGGATAACCGGGGACAAGCCCGAAGGATAACTGGGGACAAGCCCGAAGGATAACTGGGGACAAGCCCAAGGATCGTATGTAAACTGGAGTATGGCCCTTACTGGCGACTATCCATACTTAGTGACATGAAAATGCCAAAACCTTAGCTAACGTGAAAACGTTAGAAACCTTAGGAACGGATGTATGGTACGTCTAACATTATACGTAGGATCCTAGGCATAGCCAGTACGATGAGGTTATCAGCCCCTGGAGTGGGTACTGGTCCCAAAGACATGAACTATACCAGGAACATCGTGCGCTACAGGCGAAAACTGGGGACAAGCCCAAGGATAACTGGGGTTGAACCCAAGGATCTGAGATGCTTTTGAAGACTATCAATAATATGCTGAGGATACCTGGACTATCAGAACTCAAATTCTCGTGAGAGGAGGATGAAGGATACATGATCCTTATCCTTAGGTAAAAATAAGAAAATGGAATAGTTTAGGATTAGGATATTGACGGGTGGTCCATAGGACAACCCTTAAAAGGCTTAATATAATGCACATTCCATGTTTTATTCGGTTAATTGTTTGAACTTGGTAACCACTTTATGCTTAATGATGCATGTGTTAAAGTACTCAAGATGAGGGATTTATGAAGATTAGAAGGATGGCGGAAGTTGGCGAAATCTAGAAGTGAGGAAATGGCAAATTGATGAAGAAACAAGGAGTAGAAAGCCACTCAGCACCGTAACCTACGGCTCCCAGCCGTAGGTTACGGCTCCCATCCCATGCCAAAAGTGATCACCGTAAGACAGGGGCTGGTTAACGTAAAGGAACACTGATTGCCGTAAGCTACGGTACCTGGCGTAGCTTACGGCGATATGCTGATGGCTTGGGACTTGCTGACTGCCGTAAGCTACGGCAAAATTTGACGTGATGTCGTGGTCACGCAAGTTTAATCCCAAGAACAACTATGTAAATAGTGGCAAGTGGGTATCGAACACAGGGAGTTTGTGGAAAATGTGCTATTTGAAGTGCTTCTCTAAGTTAACTAAATTAAACTAATTGCAAGAAAAATAAAATTCAAGAGTTGGTTTGATTTGATTGGTTTTAAAACTAAGATTAATTAACTAATTTGCAAAATGAAAATTTGGATTGTAAACAGTTGAGAGACAAATGACTATCTTGAGTTTCCGGTTTGGTTCGACGTCTGTGTTAATATTTCACTAGAAAGAACTACATAGACATAGTTCATGTATAATCAATTGCAGTGATGAAAGGGGACTAAGTACTCAGATTCCGAGAACGTGAGGTTATCACCCGATGATCAATCAACCCTTACCCAAACCTAACTATACCCATGATATCCCGATTGCCAACGGCACCAAGAACGTATGGTTTCTAATTAGTTCAATCATAAGAATCAACAAGTTACTAACAATCAATCATACACCATAACAATCAATTCAAATAAAAAGCAATTGTTATTCTAGAAATATGAAATGAAAACACATAGTCTTACTCAAACCTTCAACACAAGATAATCACCCAAATATCTAGCCACTCATGGCTTTCACTAACATAATGCAAGAAATGGAAAATATTGTTCACCAACAAAAACTAGACAAGAATTTAGTGAAAAGATAGTTCCAAGATATCTTTCTTAGCTTCCAAGTGCTCTTCATATACTTCCCAACTCGTTCTAGCCAAGTAGTAACCGAAATTGCATGATTAGGCATCATAAATCTCCATAAAATGGCCAATAAATGCGGATGTTACAAGTTTGGATCAGTCGGAGCCATAAGCTACGGCTCCAGCCGTAGCTTACGGCAGTCAGCAAGTCCCAAGCCATCAGCATATCGCCGTAAGCTACGCCAGGTACCGTAGCTTACGGCAATCAGTGTTCCTTTACGTTAACCAGCCCCTGTCTTACGGTGATCACTTTTGGCATGGGATGGGAGCCGTAACCTACGGCTGGGAGCCGTAGGTTACGGTGCTGAGTGGCTTTCTACTCCTTGTTTCTTCATCAATTTGCCATTTCCTCACTTCTAGATTTCGCCAACTTCCGCCATCCTTCTAATCTTCATAAATCCCTCATCTTGAGTACTTTAACACCTGCATCATTAAGCATAAAGTGGTTACCAAGTTCAAACAATTAACCGAATAAAACATGGAATGTGCATTATATTAAGCCTTTTAAGGGTTGTCCTATGGACCACCCGTCACATCCCCACACTTACCCGTTGCTTGTCCCAAGCAACCACTTCAAAAACTATTCTCTACCATAAGCGACCAATCATGCGAACCAAACTAAAGTGCCGTCCTTTTACTAACTTTTTATCATACCACAAAACACACCCCTCACAAAAACTCTCGGTGACAAGAAAAATTAGCACGTTATGCTAAACCACTCAATGCGTATGTGTGTGTGTGTGACAATAAGCTTGTATGAAAATCAAGTTTCCTCCCAACCAATATCTAGCATGCTTTTGAATCAAAGGAACTTATGGGTTGTAATGGGGCTAGGTGCAAAGGTAGGAAAATGGTGGAACATATATATAAGAGCTAATTTGATTTGACCCGGTTTTATTTCCAAAGCAAACGACTATGTACCAAAACATCATAAACTTCTAACTGCTATTGCACTAATAACTTCTTTTTGTATTTTTCTCATATTTTTCTCTCTTTTTTTTTTTTTTTTTAACACAAAGAACTCAACAATATATACAAAGACATCACAATCACAACTAAATTCCTAAACCGGGTCATCTCAATAGGGTATAATTTATATAGGAAGTAGGCTTTGGGTTTCAATCGAATGGCTTAAGGCTCAAACATAGTTTTCTATGGACCAAACCCCCACCCCTCACAATACCAAGCTCATATATGTAACGTATGAGGTCCAACCCACCAATTCCCGCACTCTCACACATCTAGACGAGGCTTCCTAAAAATCCCTTATCATTTCCAAAAGCATGCTAACTCTAGGATTTAACAAGTATTCACACACAAGTTCTATTTACACACTACACACACCGCCACTCAAGCAAAGAATTAACTCTCATATGTGGTTCAATTCTCACCAAGAAAAAAAAAATAAAATAAAGAACGGGTGTCGGTGTGTTCAATGGTACACTATAAAGTTTTCAAATTTTTACACTTTTCGCTTGGATTTGCAAAAATTTTTGAATTTCTCAAAAATTTCCCCCATCCCCACACTTGGGATACATTGTCCCAATGTATGGTTTTTGAGGGAAAGATCGCTTTCAACAAGAACACCCACATTTGCTTTACATCTTGAACCCCAATTTTTTTATTTTATTTTTATTTTTATTTATTTTATTTCTAAAAACACCACCAACTTTCACAACCCAACAAACACATCAACATCAAAACACCACCCTACCTCCCAACCATAAACTAAAGCAAACAACTAACTATCAATATTTCAAAGCTAAAGAACACAACAAGACTAAGGAAAGAGTACATCGACCTGGTGAAGTTTGATATAACAAATGTTGTAGAAAATCTGACTTCCTCTCACTACCTTCACACCAATCTCCGCACATCTTCCCCACACTTGAGTGTTGCCATGGCCCTGAAACATAGAAAACTAAAGAAATAACAAGATCAGTGAAAAACCTCGGGTTGCCTCCCGATCAGCGCTAAGTTTTCAGGTCTTCAGCCAGACCGTGCCAACCCCATTTATGGTGGCTCAAAGAACCGGTTCCTATCACTTCCATCACTTCCTTGTGCCATTAAGCAACATGCATCCATCTTGTTTTGACTCGGTGGGTAATCAAATACGCTCTTGCTTGAACCCATATGTGTTTCTTCCCGGTCCGGTGGTTGCTTTTTTCTCATTCTTTGAAACACGTTTTTCATACAATCACTAGACTCACCACCCTTCCCCTCAATGGACTCATAACTAATCACTTTAGTTTGAACATCAAAAGACAACTTACGGTTCTTTTCGGTCATGGTAATAATCTCGTCTCTACAATTAATTTGCGCATTTGCCGTGTATAGAAACGGTCGACCTAAAATTACCCTTTGTTGTGATGCCATGTTGGTAGAAGCATAGTCCAAGACTAGGAAATCCACCGGGTATTCAAACTCTCCCAACTGAATCATAACATTCTTAATTATTCCTCGTGGACGCCTCCAACTCTCATCCGCCAAGCTTACCATGGTGTCTACATCTTCAAGCGGACCGAAATCATACATGTCATATAGATCGCTTGGTAGCACACTCATGCTTGCCCCGTAGTCCAACAATGCGTGAGGGATTTTTAATTTTCCCACGCGGATAGGCACGATTGGCACTCCATATTCTTTGTCCATTTCAACTTCGGCATCCTTTTTCAAACCTGCATTTATTTGACACGAAGAGGTTAGACATTTCTCATTAAATTCGGTATTAGGAACGGTGCTTACCACATTGATATTAACGCTTTTTATGTTCTTGGGATTTGTCACCGTATCACTTGGTAGCTGGCCTTTTGCTTTTTCCAAAATCGCTACTTCACTCGCAAGTTGACCCATTTGAGTAGTCAAAGTTTGAATAGCTTTATCACGGGCTTCGTCCTTTTTCATCCGAACCTCATCACGTTTATTCATTCGTTGCATTTCAACTTGCATTGCTTTCAACATCTCTATCACTTCGTTTCCACCCGAAGAGCTTTGACCCGTTTGATATTGCCTTTGAAATCCTTGGTTTCCTTGGAAATTCGGGTTAGCTTGATTTGACGGGTTCCCATACCGAAAGTTTGGGTGGTTTCTCAACCCGGGGTGGTAAGTGTTAGAATTCATATTATAGTTTCTACCACCCCCTCCTTGACCTTGCACAGCATGAACCTCTTCATATTGCCCATCACTTCCTTGGCAATTTTCAGCCGCATGACCTATTTCATTGCAAATAACACAAACATCATAAATTTGATTAGTAGTTTGAACATTACCATCGTCAACTGCATGAACTTGCGATCTCGTGACAGCCGGTCGTGCTCTCCTTGATGCTTGGGCTTTCCTCTTTGAGGTAATGGCCATTTGTTCCAAGAACTCCCAATCCTCATCTTCATAATTTGTGCCAAAAGTCCCATTTGTGATGGACATTAGATCACGTGCATCCTCGGCACACAACCCCTCGTGGAAGGCGTTCATCAACTCCCAAAGTTCAATCCCATGATGAGGACAATTTTTGATCATCATATTAAAACGCTCGAAGGCTTCATGGAACATTTCGCCTTGTTGTTGTTGAAAGCTCCTCAACCCTTTTCTCGCATCATTGGTCTTTTGGGCGGTATAAAATTCGTCTAAGAATGTTTGTTGCATCTCCGCCCAAGTATAAATAGATGCCGAAGGCAAAGTGTAGAACCACTTCTTTGCCTTATCCTCCAAAGAAAATTGAAATAATACCAACTTGATATCATCGGCCGAAAATCCTTGACTCCCAAGAGTATTGCAAATTGAGTCATACGCCTCTAAATGGAAGTAAGGCTCCTCCGTTGCTAGCCCCTTGTATTTCGGAAAAATTTGTAAAGAATTGGTTCTTACTTCAAAAGTTCTCCCTTGGTTGTTATGAGGAATAACCACCGGTGAAGGATTGTGCGTTATCACCGGTCTAAAATCTGCTTCAATTCCCCTTGCGTTTTCCCTAAGATGCCTCCTTGGCACACCAAATCGACCTCGTGGACGAACTTGACCCATCGGTCTTTGCATGGGCCCTTGTGGTACCATTGGTTGTTGAATTGGCCTTTGAATTTGCGGTTGCACCTGTTGTGGTCGAACTTGTTGCAAAGGAACCGGACGTTGCAATTGCGGCCCTTGTGGCCTTGGCCTAATATGTTGAGGTATGAGTTGTTGTTGTTGCACCCCACCAACATTTGGAATAACTTGCACTTGGCCTTGCATATAACCGTACTCCCCTTGCTCTCCATCACCCCCAATAGCATACCCATCTTCATCATAACCTTCAAATTCCTCATAACCTTCATCGTACCCATCTCCTTGAATTCCCGATGATTGCCCAAATGGAAGAGTCGAGTATTGGTAACCCGACTGGTTGGATGGTCGAAACGATGTAGCATGGACAATGGTTGAGCTTGGTGCTATGGTATGGCTTGCATATGATGGACCCGCACCTGGAAAGAAATGGGATAATGGTGGTATAGTGGTAGAAGGACTAAAGGTAATAGTCGGTTCTTCTTGGGTAGTAATGGGTTGTGTGGTGTTGGTTGATGTAACATTTTGGATTATGGTGGGTTCGGTAGTATTTGGTTGAATGGTGGTATTTGGTGAAGGTTGGGTGGATGTTGGTATAAATGATGAGGTGGATTCACCCGTAGTGGGTGGTGGTGGTGGTGGATCCATGTATCGAAGTGGTGTAATCGGTGTAATTGGTGTTGTTGGTGAACTACTGATTGTATTTTCCCTTAGCAAAATTCTGTTTGCTCGCAAAGTTCGCTCGATTTCCGGATCAAACGCCAATGGTGATAGCTTGTGAGAGCTCCTAGTACGCATGCACCTGTAAATACCTGCACACTAACACACCCAGCGTAAACCAGAAAAATAACAAACTCAAAACAAGAACAAAAATAACACACGTTGCGCACTACTCCCCGGCAACGGCGCCAAAATTTGACGTGATGTCGTGGTCACGCAAATTTAATCCCAAGAACAACTATGTAAATAGTGGCAAGTGGGTATCGAACACAGGGAGTTTGTGGAAAATGTGCTATTTGAAGTGCTTCTCTAAGTTAACTAAATTAAACTAATTGCAAGAAAAATAAAATTCAAGAGTTGGTTTGATTTGATTGGTTTTAAAACTAAGATTAATTAACTAATTTGCAAAATGAAAATTTGGATTGTAAACAGTTGAGAGACAAATGACTATCTTGAGTTTCCGGTTTGGTTCGACGTCTGTGTTAATATTTCACTAGAAAGAACTACATAGACATAGTTCATGTATAATCAATTGCAGTGATGAAAGGGGACTAAGTACTCAGATTCCGAGAACGTGAGGTTATCACCCGATGATCAATCAACCCTTACCCAAACCTAACTATACCCATGATATCCCGATTGCCAACGGCACCAAGAACGTATGGTTTCTAATTAGTTCAATCATAAGAATCAACAAGTTACTAACAATCAATCATACACCATAACAATCAATTCAAATAAAAAGCAATTGTTATTCTAGAAATATGAAATGAAAACACATAGTCTTACTCAAACCTTCAACACAAGATAATCACCCAAATATCTAGCCACTCATGGCTTTCACTAACATAATGCAAGAAATGGAAAATATTGTTCACCAACAAAAACTAGACAAGAATTTAGTGAAAAGATAGTTCCAAGATATCTTTCTTAGCTTCCAAGTGCTCTTCATATACTTCCCAACTCGTTCTAGCCAAGTAGTAACCGAAATTGCATGATTAGGCATCATAAATCTCCATAAAATGGCCAATAAATGCGGATGTTACAAGTTTGGATCAGTCGGAGCCGTAAGCTACGGCTCCAGCCGTAGCTTACGGCAGTCAGCAAGTCCCAAGCCATCAGCATATCGCCGTAAGCTACGCCAGGTACCGTAGCTTACGGCAATCAGTGTTCCTTTACGTTAACCAGCCCCTGTCTTACGGTGATCACTTTTGGCATGGGATGGGAGCCGTAACCTACGGCTGGGAGCCGTAGGTTACGGTGCTGGGTGGCTTTCTACTCCTTGTTTCTTCATCAATTTGCCATTTCCGCACTTCTAGATTTCGCCAACTTCCGCCATCCTTCTAATCTTCATAAATCCCTCATCTTGAGTACTTTAACACCTGCATCATTAAGCATAAAGTGGTTACCAAGTTCAAACAATTAACCGAATAAAACATGGAATGCGCATTATATTAAGCCTTTTAAGGGTTGTCCTATGGACCACCCGTCAGATATTACCAGAGTAAGGATCATTGACATCATCGGGATCCTTCGAGGATGCTTTCATTGTAAGGATCATATGTGCCCAGAGGATCCTGTTCACATGAAATATTTCTTTAAGTGAACAGCATTCCAGGCTCTAGGTAACAAATTTCCTTCCATGGTTAGCAATCTATATGCCCCCTTTCCTGCTTCAGCTTCAATCAAGTAAGGGCCTTCCCACTTTGGTGCTAATTTCCCGTCAGCAGGATTGATGGTATTTTGGAATGCTTTTCTCAATACCATATCCCCCACTTGGAATTTCCTTATTCTGACATTTTTGTTGTAAGCGCCAGCCATTCTTTGTTGGTAGCTCGCCATCCTTATCCTAGCCAGATCCCTGATTTCCTCAATAGTATCCAAGTCTTGAGCTAAGTTTTCAGCATTCTCTTCAGGATCACGAGTACTTGTTCTAGCAGTTGGAACCACCATTTCTGTTGGGATCACTGCTTCTGCCCCAAATACTAAAGAGAAGGGTGTTTGACCAGTAGCATTCTTGGGGGTTGTCCTATCAGCCCAAAGCACATAAGGCAATTCCTCTGCCCATTTCCCCTTCTTGGATCCAAGCTTCTTCTTCAGATTGTTGATGATGATCTTGTTGGATGATTCTGCTTGACCATTAGCTTGTGGATGGACTGGTGTTGATGTTATCATCTTGATCCCCCAGCTGTCACAAAAGTTAGTAGTCCTGCTCCCAATAAATTGGGAACCATTATCACATAAAATTTCAGAAGGAATGCCAAATCTAGTTATAATGTTTCTTTTAATAAAGGATATAACTTCCTTTTCTCTGACTTGGGCAAAAGCTTCAGCCTCTATCCACTTGGAGAAGTAGTCAGTCATGGCAAGCATGAATACTTTTCCACCAGGTGCCTTAGGGAGCTTGCCAACTATATCCATCCCCCATCTCATAAATGGCCAAGAGGATTGTATAGGATGTAGAAATTCAGCCGGCTGATGAAGGATATTGCTGTGTCTTTGACAAGGATCACATTTCTTAGCATACTCCACAGCATCCCTTTTCATAGTTGGCCAGTAGTATCCTGTCCTTAAGATCCTTGAGAACAATGCCCTGCCCCCAGTGTGGTTACGACAATCTCCTTCATGGAAGTCTTTTAACACTTCTTGAACTTCAGGATCCTCGATACATCTTAAATATGGTCCTGCAAGAGATCGCTTATATAGCACATTATTTAGGATTGTGAGTTGAGATACCTTAATCCTGAAAGCCCTAGGATTTTCTCCCATAGGAATTTCCCCGTGTTGTAAGTATCTTATGATTGGTGAGGTCCATGATCCTGAATAAGATTGAGTATCCTCACTAAGGATCATTGCAGTATCCTCTTCTATTTCCATGGCCGCCTGATTTTCAATAGCAGGAGCCAGGATATGGATGATAGGGATACTTATATCCTCTGGGATCTTCAAAGATGATCCTAGGTTGGCCAATGCATCAGCTTCTGTATTTTCCTCCCTTGGTACCTGTGTTAAACTGAAAGAAACAAAGGAGAGTGCCAATTCTTTGACTATCTCTAAATATTTGGTTAGTTTTTCACCTTTAACAGCATAGGATCCATTAAAGTGATTAGTGATTAACAATGAATCCACGTATACCTCAAGATACCTGATCCCCATATGCTTAGCAATTTGTAAGCCAGCGATTAAGGCTTCACATTCAGCCTCATTATTAGTGGCTTGGAACTCACAAGCTATGGAATGGGGTATTATGTCCCCCAGTGGCGATTTTAGTAGTATACCAAGCCCCGTGCCTTTGAAATTTGAGGATCCGTTAGTGTGTAGTATCCAAGGATCCTTAGTTTCATCCAGCTGCTGGACTTCCAATTCGGCTTCCTTTTGTAGATCACTACTGAAATCAGCCACAAAGTCTGCTAATGCTTGAGATTTGATGGCTGTTCTGGGCTCATATCTTATATCATGGGCACTAAGTTTTACTGCCCACTTAGCCATTCTTCCGGACATCTCTGGTTTCCTGAGGACATTCTTAATTGGAAAATTAGTTCTAACAACAATAACATGTGTTTCAAAATAATGTCTTAGTTTAGTAGATGCCATAATTAGTGCAAGGATAAGTTTTTCAAGGTGTGAATACCTGGATTCAGCATCAAGTAAACTCTTACTTACATAATAGACAGGATATTGTGTACCTTCATGATCCTTAACAAGGACTGCACTTACTGCTTTTGAGGATACCACAAGGTATAAGGATAACACATCTCCTTTTTCTGGTTTCATCAATGCTGGAGCTGAGGACATGTATTCTTTGAGGGCTTGTAAAGCATTCTCATGCTTTTCAGTCCACTCAAATTTCTTGTTCTTTCTTAGGATATCATAGAATTCTTTACACCTTTCTGAGGATTTGGATATGAATCTATTTAGAGCTGCTATCCTGCCTGTTAGCCTTCGC